>NC_069504.1:1069819030-1069826530 GCF_027579735.1 Bombina bombina
GATTTAAATTGGAACATCTCCGCGCTCTGCTTAAGGAGGTGTTATCTACTCTGGATGATTGTGAGAATTTGGTTATTCCAGAGAAATTATGTAAAATGGACAAGTTCTTAGAGGTCCCGGGGCCCCCCGAAGCTTTTCCTATACCCAAGCGGGTGGCGGACATTGTAAATAAAGAATGGGAAAGGCCCGGTATACCTTTCGTCCCTCCCCCCATATTTAAGAAATTGTTTCCTATGGTCGACCCCAGAAAGGACTTATGGCAGACAGTCCCCAAGGTCGAGGGGGCGGTTTCTACTCTAAACAAACGCACCACTATACCCATAGAAGATAGTTGTGCTTTCAAAGATCCTATGGATAAAAAATTAGAGGGTTTGCTTAAAAAGATGTTTGTTCAGCAAGGTTACCTTCTACAACCAATTTCATGCATTGTTCCTGTCACTACAGCAGCGTGTTTCTGGTTCGATGAACTAGAAAAGGCGCTCAATAATAATTCTTCTTATGAGGAGATTATGGACAGAATTCATGCTCTCAAATTGGCTAATTCTTTCACCCTAGACGCCACTTTGCAATTGGCTAGGTTAGCGGCGAAAAATTCTGGTTTTGCTATTGTGGCGCGCAGAGCGCTTTGGCTAAAATCTTGGTCAGCGGATGCGTCTTCCAAGAACAAATTGCTTAACATTCCTTTCAAGGGGAAAACGCTGTTTGGCCCTGACTTGAAAGAGATTATTTCTGATATCACTGGGGGCAAGGGCCACGCCCTTCCTCAGGATAGGTCTTTCAAGGCCAAAAATAAACCTAATTTTCGTCCCTTTCGCAGAAACGGACCAGCCCCAAGTGCTACGTCCTCTAAGCAAGAGGGTAATACTTCTCAAGCCAAGCCAGCCTGGAGGCCAATGCAAGGCTGGAACAAAGGAAAGCAGGCCAAGAAACCTGCCACTGCTACCAAGACAGCATGAGATGTTGGCCCCCGATCCGGGACCGGATCTGGTGGGGGGCAGACTCTCTCTCTTCGCTCAGGCTTGGGCAAGAGATGTTCTGGATCCTTGGGCGCTAGAAATAGTCTCCCAAGGTTATCTCCTGGAATTCAAGGGGCTTCCCCCAAGGGGGAGGTTCCACAGGTCTCAATTGTCTTCAGACCACATAAAAATCTGATGCCATTGTTCATCTGACTAAACTAACGGCTAAGAATTCCGGATTCGCCATCCAGGCGCGTAGGGCGCTATGGCGCAAATCCTGGTCAGCTGACGTGACTTCGAAGTCTAAATTACTCAACATTCCTTTCAAGGGGCAGACCTTATTCGGGCCTGGTTTGAAGGAAATTATTGCTGACATTACTGGAGGTAAGGATCACACCCTTCCTCAGGACAGGGCCAAAGCAAAGGCCAAACAGTCTAATTTTCGTGCCTTTCGAAATTTCAAGGCAGGTGCAGCATCAACTTCCTCCGCTTCAAAACAAGAGGGAACTTTTGCTCAATCTAAGCAGGCCTGGAAACCTAACCAGTCCTGGAACAAAGGCAAGCAGGCCAGAAAGCCTGCTGCTGCCTCTAAGACAGCATGAAGGAACGGCCCCCTATCCGGCGACAGATCTAGTAGGGGGCAGACTTTCTCTCTTCGCCCAGGCGTGGGCAAGAGATGTTCAGGATCCCTGGGCGTTGGAGATCATATCTCAGGGATATCTTCTGGACTTCAAAGCTTCCCCTCCACAAGGGAGATTTCATCTTTGAAGGCTATCTGCAAATCAGATAAAGAAAGAGGCATTCCTACGCTGTGTGCAAGACCTCCTAGTTATGGGAGTGATCCATCCAGTTCCGCGGACGGAACTAGGACAGGGTTTTTATTCAAATCTGTTTGTGGTTCCCAAAAAAGAGGGAACCTTCAGACCAATTTTGGATCTAAAGATCTTAAACAAATTCCTCAGAGTTCCATCTTTCAAAATGGAAACTATTCGGACCATCCTTACCCTGATCCAAGAAGGTCAGTACATGACCACAGTGGACTTAAAGGATGCCTACCTTCACATACCGATTCACAAAGATCATCATCGGTTTCTAAGGTTTGCCTTTCTAGACAGGCATTACCAATTTGTAGCTCTTCCCTTCGGGTTGGCTACAGCCCCAAGAATCTTTACAAAGGTTCTGGGCTCACTTCTGGCGGTTCTAAGACCGCGAGGCATAGCGGTGGCTCCGTGTCTAGACGACATCCTGATACAGGCGTCAAGCCTTTAAAGTTGCCAAGTCTCATACAGAGATAGTTCTGGCATTTCTGAGGTCGCACTGGTGGAAAGTGAACGAGGAAAAGAGTTCTCTATCCCCACTCACAAGAGTCTCCTTCTTAGGGACTCTTATAGATTCTGTAGAAATGAAAATTTACCTGACAGAGGACAGGTTATCAAAACTTCTAAATGCTTGCCGTGTTCTTCACTCCATTCCGCGCCCTTCGGTAGCTCAGTGTATGGAGGTAATCGGCTTAATGGTAGCGGCAATGGACATAGTGCCATTTGCGCGCCTTCATCTCAGACCGCTGCAATTATGCATGCTGAGTCAGTGGAATGGGGATTACACAGATTTGTCCCCTCTGCTAAATCTGGATCAAGAGACCAGAGATTCTCTTCTCTGGTGGTTGTCTCGGGTACACCTGTCCAAGGGTATGACCTTTCGCAGGCCAGATTGGACAATTGTAACAGATGCCAGCCTTCTAGGTTGGGGTGCAGTCTGGTATTCCCTGAAGGCACAGAGATCGTGGACTCAGGAGGAGAAACTCCTTCCAATAAATATTCTGGAGTTAAGAGCGATATTCAATGCTCTTCTGGCTTGGCCTCAGTTAGCAACACTGAGGTTCATCAGATTTCAGTCGGACAACATCACGACTGTGGCTTACATCAACCATCAAGGGGGAACCAGGAGTTCCCTAGCGATGTTAGAAGTCTCAAATATAATTCGCTGGGCAGAGTACCACTCTTGCCACCTGTCAGCAATCCATATCCCAGGCGTGGAGAACTGGGAGGCGGATTTTCTAAGTCGTCAGACTTTCCATCCGGGGGAGTGGGAACTCCATCCGGAGGTGTTTGCTCAGTTGATTCATCGTTGGGGCAAACCAGAGTTGGATCTCATGACGTCTCGCCAGAACGCCAAGCTTCCTTGTTACGGATCCAGGTCCAGGGACCCAGAAGCGACGCTGATAGATGCTCTAGCAGCGCCTTGGTTCTTCAACCTGGCTTATGTGTTTCCACCGTTTCCGCTGCTCCCTCGACTGATTGCCAAAATCAAACAGGAGAGAGCATCGGTGATTCTGATAGCACCTGCGTGGCCACGCAGGACTTGGTATGCAGACCTAGTGGACATGTCATCCTTTCCACCATGGACTCTGCCTCTAAGACAGGACCTTCTGATACAAGGTCCTTTCAATCATCCAAATCTAATTTCTCTGAGACTGACTGCATGGAGATTGAACGCTTGATTCTATCAAAGCGTGGCTTCTCCGAGTCAGTCATTGATACTTTAATACAGGCACGAAAGCCTGTTACCAGGAAAATCTACCACAAGATATGGAGTAAATATCTTTATTGGTGTGAATCCAAGAATTACTCATGGAGTAAGGTTCGGATTCCTAGAATATTGTCTTTTCTCCAAGAGGGCTTGGACAAAGGATTATGAGCTAGTTCCTTAAAGGGACAGATTTCTGCTCTGTCTATTCTTTTACACAAGCGTCTGGCAGAGGTTCCAGACGTCCAGGCATTTTGCCAGGCTTTGGTTAGAATTAAGCCTGTGTTTAAACCTGTTGCTCCCCCGTGGAGCTTAAACTTGGTTCTTAAAGTTCTTCAAGGAGTTCCGTTGGAACCCCTTCATTCCATTGATATTAAACTTTTATCTTGGAAAGTTCTGTTTTTGATGGCTATTTCCTCAGCTCGGAGAATCTGTGAGCTATCTGCCTTACAATGTGATTCTCCTTATCTGATTTTTCATGCAGATAAGGTAGTCCTGCGTACCAAACCTGGGTTTTTACCTAAGGTGGTTTCTAACAAGAATATCAATCAAGAGATTGTTGTTCCATCATTGTGTCCTAATCCTTCTTCAAAGAAGGAACGTCTTTTACATAATCTGGACGTAGTCCGTGCCTTGAAGTTTTACTTACAAGCTACTAAAGATTTTCGTCAAACATCTACCCTGTTTGTCGTTTACTCTGGACAGAGGAGAGGTCAAAAAGCTTTGGCAACCTCTCTTTTCTTTTGGCTTCGGAGCATAATACGCCTAGCCTATGAGACTGCTGGACAGCAGCCCCCTGAAAGGATTACAGCTCATTCTACTAGAGCTGTGGCTTCCACCTGGGCCTTTAAAAATGAGGCCTCTGTTGAACAGATTTGCAAGGCCGCGACTTGGTCTTCGCTTCACACTTTTTCCAAATTTTTCAAATTTGATACTTTTGCTTCTTCGGAGGCGGTTTTTGGGAGAAAGGTTCTTCAGGCAGTGGTTCCTTCCGCTTAATCCTGCCTTGTCCCTCCCATCATCCGTGTACTTTAGCTTTGGTATTGGTATCCCATAAGTAATGGATGATCTGTGGACTGGATACACTTAACAAGAGAAAACATAATTTATGCTTACCTGATAAATTTATTTCTCTTGTAGTGTATCCAGTCCACGGCCCGCCCTGTCCTTTTTAAGGCAGGTTCAAATTTTAATTAAACTACAGTCACCACTGCACCCTATGGTTTCTCCTTTCTCTGTTTGTTTTCGGTCGAATGACTGGATATGACAGTTAGGGGAGGAGCTATATAGCAGCTCTGCTGTGGGTGATCCTCTTGCAACTTCCTGTTGGGAAGGAGAATATCCCATAAGTAATGGATAATCTGTGGACTGGATACACTACAAGAGAAATAAATTTATCAGGTAAGCATAAATTATGTTTTCTTTCATGTAATTAGCAAGAGTCCATGAGCTAGTGACGTATGGGATATACATTCCTACCAGGAGGGGCAAAGTTTCCCAAACCTTAAAATGCCTATAAATACACCCCTCACCACACCCACAATTCAGTTTTACAAACTTTGCCTCCGATGGAGGTGGTGAAGTAAGTTTGTGCTAGATTCTACGTTGATATGCGCTCCGCAGCAAGTTGGAGCCCGGTTTTCCTCTCAGCGTGCAGTGAATGTCAGAGGGATGTGAGGAGAGTATTGCCTATTTGAATGCAGTGATCTCCTTCTACGGGGTCTATTTCATAGGTTCTCTGTTATCGGTCGTAGAGATTCATCTCTTACCTCCCTTTTCAGATCGACGATATACTCTTATATATACCATTACCTCTGCTGATTCTCGTTTCAGTACTGGTTTGACTTTCTACAAACATGTAGATGAGTGTCCTGGGGTAAGTAAATCTTATTTTCTGTGACACTCTAAGCTATGGTTGGGCACTTTTTTTATAAAGTTCTAAATATATGTATTCAAACATTTATTTGCCGTGACTCAGAATGTTCAACTTTCCTTATTTTTCAGACAGTCAGTTTCATATTTGGGATAATGCATTTGAATTAATCATTTTTTCTTACCTTCAAAAATTTGACTCTTTTTTTCCTGTGGGCTGTTAGGCTCGCGGGGGCTGAAAATGCTTCATTTTATTGCGTCATTCTTGGCGCTGACTTTTTTTGGCGCAAAAATTATTTTCCGTTTCCGGCGTCATACGTGTCGCGGAAGTTGCGTCATTTTTTGACGTTATTTTGCGCCAAAAATGTCGGCGTTCCGGATGTGGCGTCATTTTTGGCGCCAAAGCATTTAGGCGCCAAATAATGTGGGCGTCTTATTTGGCGCTAAAAAATAAGGGCGTCGCTTTTGTCTCCACATTATTTAAGTCTTATTTTTTCATTGCTTCTGGTTGCTAGAAGCTTGTTTTTTGGCATTTTTTCCCATTCCTGAAACTGTCATTTAAGGAATTTGATCAATTTTGCTTTATATGTTGTTTTTTCTCTTACATATTGCAAGATGTCTCACGTTGCATCTGAGTCAGAAGATACTACAGGAAAATCGCTGTCTAGTGCTGGAGCCACCAAGCAAAGTGTATCTGCTATAATTTTTGGTATCTGTTTTTCCAGCTGTTGTTTGTATTGCATGTCATGACAAACTTATTAATGCAGATAAAATTTCCTTTAGTACTGTAACATTACCTGTTGCTGTTCCGTCAACATCTAATTTTCAGAGTGTTCCTGATAAACATAAGAGATTTTATTTTTTAAATCCATTAAGAAGGCTATGTCTGTTATTTCTCCTTCTAGTTTACATAAAAGTCTTTTAAAACTTCTCTTTTTTTCAGATGAATTTTTAAATGAACATCATCATTCTGATACTGATAATGGTTCTTCTGGTTCAGAGGTTTCTGTCTCAGAGGTTGATGCTGATAAATCTTTGTATTTGTTCAAGATGGAATTTATTCGTTCTTTATTTAAAGAAGTATTAATTGCATTAGAAATAGAGGATTCTGGTCCTCTTGATACTAAATCTAAACGTTTAAATAAGGTTTTTAAATCTCCTGTAGTTATTCCAGAAGTGTTTAATCTCCCTGATGCTATTTCTGAAGTAATTTCCAGGGAATGGAATAATTTGGGTAATTCTTTTACTCCTTCTAAACATTTAAGCAATTATATCCTGTGCCATCTGACAGATTAGAGTTTTTTTGGGACAAAATCCCTAAGGTTATGGGGCTGTCTCTACTCCTGCTAAATGTGCTACTATTCCTACGGTAGATAGTAATTCATTTTAAGGATCCTTTAGATAGGAAAATTGAATCCTTTCTAAGAAAAGCTTACTTATGTTCAGGTAATCTTCTTAGACCTGCTATATTTTTAGCGGATGTTGCTGCAGCTTCAACTTTTTGGTTAGAAGCTTTAGCGCAACAAGTAACAGATCATAATTTTATAGCATTATTATTATTCTATAACATGCTAATAATTTTATTGGTGATACCATCTTTTGATATCATTAGAGTTGATGTCAGGTATATGTCTCTAGCTATTTTAGCTAGAAAAACTTTATGGATTAAACTTGGAATGCTGTTATGTCTTCTAAGTCAACTTTGCTTTCCTTTTCTTTCCAGGGTAATAAATTATTATTTCAACTGTTTCTGGAAGGAAGGGAACTTTTTTACCAAAGGATAAAAAATCTAAGGTAAATTTAGGTCTAATAATCTTTTTTTCGTTCCTTTCCTCACAATAAGGAACAAAAGCCTGATCCTTCATCCTCAGGAGCGGTATCAGTTTGGAAACTATTTCCAGTTTGGAATATATCCAAGCCTTATAGAAAACCTATAGCCAGCTCCTAAGTACCCATGAAGGTGCGGACCTTATTCCAGCTCAGCTGGTATGGGGCAGATTACGTTTTCTTCAAAGAAATTTTGATCAATTCCGTTCTCAATTTCTGGTTTTAGAACATTGTTTCAGAAAGGTACAGCATTGGCTTCAGTTAAGGCCTCCTGCTAAGAGATTTTTTCTTTCCCGTGTTCCAGTTAACACAGCAAAGG
>NC_069504.1:1069834507-1069897007 GCF_027579735.1 Bombina bombina
TTCTTGACACATGCACAGATACACAGACACAAGATGTACAGAAATACACAGATACATGACACATGCACAGATACACAGACACAAGATGTACAGAAATACACAGATACATGACACATGCACAGATACACAGACACAAGCTGTACAGAAATACACAGATACATGACACATGCACAGATACACAGACACAAGCTGTACAGAAATACACAGATACATGACACATGCATAGATACACAGACACAAGCTGTACGGAAATACACAGATACATGACACATGCACAGATACACAGACACAAGAAGTACAGAAATAAACAGATACATGACACATGCACAGATACACAGACACAAGCTGTACAGAAATACACAGATACATGACACATGCACAGATACACAGACACAAGCTGTACAGAAATACACAGATACATAACACATGCATAGATACACAGACACATGAAGTACAGAAATACACAGATATATGACACATGCACAGATACACAGACACAAGATGTACAGAAATACACAGATACATGACACATGCACAGATACACAGACACAAGCTGTACAGAAATACACAGATACATGACACATGCATAGATACACAGACACATAAAGTACAGAAATACACAGATACATGACACATGCATAGATACACAGACACAAGCTGTACAGAAATACACAGACACATGACACATGTACAGATACACAGACACACGAAGTACAGAAATACACAGATACATGACACATGCACAGATACACAGACACAAGCTGTACAGAAATACACAGATACATGACACATGCACAGATACACAGACACAAGCTGTACAGAAATACACAGATACATGACACATGCACAGATACACAGACACAAGATATATAGAAATACACAGATACATGACACATGCACAGATACACAGACACAAGCTGTACAGAAATACACAGATACATGACACATGCACAGATACAGACACAAGCTGTACAGAAATACACAGATACATGATACATGCACAGATACACAGACACAAGCTGTACAGAAATACACAGATACATGACACATGCATAGATACACAGACACAAGAAGTACAGAAATACACAGATACATGACACATGCATAGATACACAGACACAAGCTATACAGAAATAAACAGATACATGACACATGCACAGATACACAGACACAAGCTGTACAGAAATACACAGATACATGACACATGCACAGATACACAGACACAAGCTGTACAGAAATACACAGATACATGATACATGCACAGATACACAGACACAAGATATATAGAAATACACAGATACATGACACATGCACAGATACACAGACACAAGATGTACAGAATACACAGATACATGACACATGCACAGATACACAGACACAAGCTGTACAGAAATACACAGATACATGACACATGCACAGATACACAAACACAAGCTATACAGAAATACACAGATACATGACACATGCACAGATACACAGACACAAGCTGTACAGAAATACACAGATACATGACACATGCACAGATACACAGACACAAGAAGTACAGAAATACACAGATACATGACACATGCACAGATACACAGACACAAGATGTACAGAAATACACAGACACATGACACATGTACAGATACACAAACACAAGCTATACAGAAATACACAGATACATGACACATGCACAGATACACAGACACAAGAAGTACAGAAATACACAGATACATGACACATGCACAGATACACAGACACAAGAAGTACAGAAATACACAGATACATGACACATGCACAGATACACAGACACAAGAAGTACAGAAATACACAGATACATGACACATGCACAGATACACAGACACAAGAAGTACAGAAATACACAGACACATGACACATGCATAGATACACAGACACAAGCTATACAGATATACACAGATACATGACACATGCACAGATACACAGACACAAGAAGTACAGAAATACACAGATACATGACACATGCACAGATACACAGACACAAGAAGTACAGAAATACACAGATACGTGACACATGAACAGATACACAGACACAAGATATATAGAAATACACAGATACATGACACATGCATAGATACACAGACACAAGAAGTACAGAAATACACAGATACATGACACATGCACAGATACACAGACACAAGCTGTACAGAAATACACAGATACATGACACATGCACAGATACACAGACACAAGCTGTACAGAAATACACAGATACATGACACATGCACAGATACACAGACACAAGAAGTACAGAAATACACAGATACATGACACATGCACAGATACACAGACACAAGATGTACAGAAATACACAGATACATGACACATGCACAGATACACAGACACAATATATATAGAAATACACAGATACATGACACATGCACAGATACACAGACACAAGCTGTACAGAAATACACAGATACATGACACATGCACAGATACACAGACACAAGATATATAGAAATACACAGATACATGACACATGCACAGATACACAGACACAAGCTGTACAGAAATACACAGATACATGACACATGCACAGATACACAGACACAAGATATATAGAAATACACAGATACATGACACATGCACAGATACACAGACACAAGCTGTACAGAAATACACAGATACATGACACATGCACAGATACACAGACACAAGATATATAGAAATACACAGATACATGACACATGCACAGATACACAGACACAAGATATATAGAAATACACAGATACATGACACATGCACAGATACACAGACACAAGCTGTACAGAAATACACAGATACATGACACATGCACAGATACACAGACACAAGCTGTACAGAAATACACAGATACATGACACATGCATAGATACACAGACACACGAAGTACAGAAATACACAGATACATGACACATGCACAGATACACAGACACACGAAGTACAGAAATACACAGACACATGACACATCCATAGATACACAGACATAAGGGGCAAACCTCCTATTCCGTCTTAAATTAATCTAGACTTACTCAAAATAAATACACAACACATATGTATGTGGGAAAAAGACCGGTCACGGTCGCATTTATTAACCTAACCTTTATCACGGCTAAATGCCGCATCAGGCAACTTTCAATTTTATAACTTGTAACAAGTTCAGCAAAAATTGGTGGCGGCATCTACTCCTTATCCTAACCCCTACTGACAGCCGGCCCGGACCCCCCAATCGGGGGACTGCAGCGCAGCACGGATTGCTTGCGCCCAAAATGGCAGAGAGAGATAGTTACAGAACTGTAGAGATCTTCACCCAAAGATTAGTAAGGGGGAGGACCCCCCAGGCCGGCACCCGGCAGGCGTCCCTCCCCCATCTAAGGGTGTCACTCAAATCTCTCTCTACCCGCTTCGGGGGACCGAGCCGACCGCCAGCTAGGGCACACAATTCCAGCCCGAGAAGGCACCCACGCCTGACGAGTCGTAAAAACACGCCAATCCGTGGTGGAAACTAAAAAATTACAAGACTTGGACTTACCGGGCTGGCTCACATAAACCTACCCGGGCCGCGTCTGACTAAGCCCTAAATTACACTAATATGCCGCATCTCCTCTCCCTGGGCTGGGCGGGTGGGAAGTTCTTCTTGAAGTCTGTGCACTGGAACAAAGAGGCCGGATCTACTGCAACAAGAACCTTTAAAGGTGAGTAGAAAACCCCCGCCCCCCTCATTGCAACATTGTTTCACCTAGAACCATCCAGACTTCAAGTCCCTTGCCCCTTAATATTGCTACAGGCCCACTAGAGGGCCCTCCACTTCCATAAGGGGCAAACCTCCTATTCCGTCTTAAATTAATCTAGACTTACTCAAAATAAATACACAACACATATGTATGTGGGAAAAAGACCGGTCACGGTCGCATTTATTAACCTAACCTTTATCACGGCTAAATGCCGCATCAGGCAACTTTCAATTTTATAACTTGTAACAAGTTCAGCAAAAATTGGTGGCGGCATCTACTCCTTATCCTAACCCCTACTGACAGCCGGCCCAGACCCCCCAATCGGGGGACTGCAGCGCAGCACGGATTGCTTGCGCCCAAAATGGCAGAGAGAGATAGTTGCAGAACTGTAGAGATCTTCACCCAAAGATTAGTAAGGGGGAGGACCCCCCAGGCCGGCACCCGGCAGGCGTCCCTCCCCCATCTAAGGGTGTCACTCAAATCTCTCTCTACCCGCTTCGGGGGACCGAGCCGACCGCCACAAGAGAACAGCTCCCTGCCCTCTTGCCGCCACCACATACACACATAATCAACATTAACTCAATAACTTACTTAACATGTAACACTGACATAAAACACAACTGTCTCAACTTTATAAAACTGATAGCAAACTCCTTCTAATGTCTGCTAGAAAAATGTCAATCCCAGCGTCCGCCAGGTGAACACCGTCTGAACGGTATAAGTCCCTCTTGTCGGCTGTAATTGAGTCATGCCGAATCACAAAGCCGCCCAATGCCGTGACCGCTCTCCCTACTTCCCGGTTGACTTTTTTCTTGACATTATATGCCGCCCTTTGTGTCACAATATGTCTCCATCGCAGCCGTGCAACCACGTTGGACCACCCTACTTGCACACCTTGGAGCCAAGCATACACCCATCGCAAATCAGACACCATCTTTCTGATCAGATCCAACACCGGGACAGCACCCAAGTCATTGCCTCCCACATGCAAAATTACAATCTGAGGCTTCCCCCACCTCCTGTGAGCATCCTGAAGGAGTGCTGGCAAATCATCCCAAGCCAATCCACTGCGGCCCAACCAACGCACATTGGCCCTTGACCACGGAATTCCCAGCTGCTGCCCTTCTGGTAACCTCAACGCCCTGATGGCCGCCCAATGAATAAATGAGTGGCCCACTATCCAAACACGTGATGAAGGGGTATTCCTGCCTGAAAGGACATGACATAAATGCTGAGCAACACTCATACAAATCGCCCACCCCTTCAGACCTAAGAAGCCCAGAGAGCTCCCTTCTCACCCCTCCCACGTCCTAAAAGCCCATCTGACTAGCGTTGAGTGACCTGTCCTGTTGTTTGTTCCGACCCCCGTGAATTCTTCACCGGCCGAATATACAACTTATATCTGCCCGACCTCCAGCGACCCAGCCGCTGAATTTCCTTGCCTGAAGACCCACATGCAGCAGCCGACGTCGCAGCCCCAATTCGAAATGAGTGAGACCCTATATTAGCAGGGTCCAACCCAGCCATCTTTGCTGTTCTTGCCAGAACCCTGCGGAACTGGAAGGCAGATAAGGATGACCCATCCTCATGTACGAGAAGCTGCAGTGGACCCGCCGGGCGCACTGCGCAGAACTTATCGAAGTTCCACACTGGGCAACACACCTCCTCCTCTGACCTGCCCAAGCATAACCATGCTCCTTTTCCCGCTTGGTCCGTTTTAGACCTAGGAATGAGCAACATAAGGCCAGTCTCCGCCGGCCGTACGTTTTTCCACAGGATACCGCCAGCGCCCCCAGAACACGATGACGCCACTAGCTCCCCAATCCTAAGTGCCCCTGCAAACGCCAACGCAAATGCCGCGAGGAACAACAAAACTTCATACTCAGAGGAGCATACCTCCCCCAAGCATCCCATCAACGCCCGCCAACGAGAAGGTGTGATGGGCTCCCTGTGGTCAGGAGGGCGAGGGTCAACACGACCCCATCCCTTCAGTACCTGCCTAACAAGGAATGACCCCGAAAAATCCTGAATGCCAAACGTTCTATTAAAGAACGCCATTGCAGCCAGCCTACTTTGTGCAGCCAATCTAGAGATCCCCTCTTTCCGCAAACTAGCCAGCCACTCTAAGACCTGTACCTGTGATGCCTTGTGCACCTCAAAACCTTGATTATCAGCAAAACGTTCCCACACCCTCCAGTGACTCACATAGGTTGTCCATGTCTTAGGCGCCACTGAAGCCCGAATCAAAGGGATAACAGTTTCCCAGCCTCTGCCATCTGCCAAAGAAAAGGAGGGCATGTCAAGCCATTCTGCTCAGCCTGAGGGGCAGCCTGCCTAAATAAATCCCAATTAAACCTAGACAACGCATCTGCAACCACATTGTGGACGCCCGGGACGTGACGTGCCACAAAGCAAATGTTAAGCTGCAAGCAGCGCAGCACCAAGTGCCGAAGGTAAGTGACTACCCTTGGGGAAGAAGCCGATAACCTGTTGATGGCGTAGACAACGCTCATATTATCTGACCAAAAAACTACAGATTTGTTGGCCAGCGCTGGACCCCACAGTTCAATTGCTACTACAATGGGAAACAGCTCCAACAGCGTCAAGTTCCTGTTAAGGCCAGCTGAAACCCACTCACTAGGCCAAGGAGCGGCGCTCCACGCCCCGTTCAAGTAAGCCCCATATCCATGGCTGCCTGCTGCGTCTGTAAACAGATGCAACGCCTGATTAGACTTTGGCTCTTCCTGCCAAATACAGACACCATTAAACCGACTTAAAAATTCTTCCCAAACTGCTAAGTCATCCCTCATGTCCTGTGACACTTTAAAACGCCGCGCCCCGACGCGAGGACCCCGTAACTGCTCTTCCAACCGTCTGTTGAAAACCCTACCCATGGGGATAGCCCTACCGGCAAAATTCAGCATACCAAGTAGGGATTGCAGATCTCTTTTGGACACCCAATTTGCCCTTTTTACTGCTTCAACGGCCCCCAACAAGCGCGCCACTTTGTCGCCTGGAAGCCGACATACCTCAGCCACTGTATCAATTTCTATACCTAGAAATGTGAGACAAGTGCACGGGCCCTGCGTCTTATCTGACGCCAAAGGGACACCAAACCTGCCCATCATGTCATGCATGACTTCCATTAGGACCCTACATTCTGAGGTGTCCGCACGCCCTACCAGAAGAAAGTCATCCAAGTAGTGGGCCACGGCCCCACCACCCGACGCCTTCCATATCACCCAGTGAAGGAACGTACTGAAACTTTCAAATAGGGCACATGACAACGAGCAACCCATGGGCAAGCAACGGTCCACATAAAATTCCCCTTCAAATTTCATGCCCATTAGCACGAAGGCCGACGGGTGCAAAGGGAGAAGCCTAAACGCTGACTCAATGTCCAGCTTAGCCATCAAAGCCGCATGACCCTTATCCCTGACCAATGCCAGTGCCTCATCAAAGGACTGGTAGTGTACCGAACTAAGCTCGGTGTCAATGGCATCATTCACCGATGCCCCTTTGGGGTAAGACAAGTGGTGTATAAGCCGAAACTTGCCTGAATCCTTCTTTGGTACAACCCCCAATGGAGACACCACCAGGTCCGAGAGGGGGTTAGCCTTGAAGGGGCCCACAACTCTCCCCAAGGCCAATTCTTTAGCTAATTTATCCCTAACCACACCGGGAAACTCATAGGCTGATTTCAGGTTCCTGTGTAACGAAGAACCCACTACCCGGCCCGACACAGGTATCCTAAACCCATCCGCCAAACCCCGGCGGATTAGTTCGGCTACTCCCCTGTCTGGGTATTGTGCCAGCCACACTGTCATGGCCTCAAGCCTAAGAGGCGTTGGAGCCCTTGGTACCAGAGGCCCCTCTTTGGGACTGTTTGTCTCCGCCAACCTCTCTCTTCTTGTTGCAATCAATTCCTGGGTGTGGGCCGCTGCAGAACTTGCAGATGTGACGAAAGGAGCAATTTGCCCCCTTGTCACACTGCTTGTCCTGAAACTTCCAGCATTCCCGTCCGCGTCTCTTCGGACGCTGGGTGGCAGGCCGCCCAGGGCCGTTCCGCGGGCCCGGTGTCTGGCCCGCTTGCCCTTCCAACCCCAATTTGGACCACAGGTATAAATCCTGCGTCCCAAAGTGGAGCATAGGGTTCCCTACCATCTTTCTACGAAAGGCCATGTCATATTCGCGCCACGCCCCTTCCCTGAACCTGGCATGGACATCATCGATAGTGTCTTCATATTTAAAGAGGTTATGACCTTGCGTCTGCCACTTATCCAAATAGCAGGTTGCGAGGACTCTGAAGCACCTCTGCCATTCTTCATATGTTTCCGGCCTTTGGACCTTCTTAGGGCCCGTGCCATCTGCTGCCCGCTCCTTCGCGCGACATGCTTCCGGTGAAAGTTCAAAGATGTTCACATAGCGACCATCTTGAATCTTTTTCACCACCTTCGCCTTGAGGTGCCCATAAAGGGAGTGAACCAAGCACGGGTAAGTATCACCTTGCGAGGCCACTCTCCTTGTCACTGGCACCCCCAAGGGGGGCTGTAAAACTGCACCCACCCCGGGGACAAACGGAACCAACGCCGAGCCCGACGCTTGCGCTGCCTGGCTCTTCACCTGCGCTGCTACCAGTTTCTTGATCATTCTAAACATCTCCTTCTGGCCCTTACCCACTAACCCCAGGTCCCCATCGCTATCTGAACCTGACTCACTAGAGGGTACCATGTGTTCAGTGTGTGTGGAAGTGCCAAGCAAGTACTCACCACTCAGGGCCAAAGGAGGAGCCGCTCCAGTTCCGCTTTGTGCAGCCGCCGCTGCTGCCATTGGAGGGACAGGTTGAGATCCAGAAGGGGGTTGACCAGCTGAGCAATCTATCCGCACTGCTGACGAATCACTGCTAACCTGGGAAAACAAAGGAATATGGGGAGTACTCTGTGCGTAGGATGAGACCCCCGAGGGGCCCCCAGCCTCCTCTCCCACACGCCCATGATCCTTACTACCATCCACAACAGACATCCCAAGCGCAGCAGCCACAGCCTTCCTTATAACGTCGTCATTCACACACCCTGTTTGTGCAATAGCCGCCACCAAAGTCTCCTCACTGTGACCAGCAACCACCCTTTCAGCTCCAGACCTAACCCCAGAGGCACCTTGTCTGCCCTGCGCATTACACCTTACTGTCCCCTGCATAATCACTGCATTAGGCATGTCTCCTAACACCCCTTGTCTGCCCTGTTCTGAAGGCCTTCCGGTCTCATGCATAGCCGGTGCATTAGGCCTGTCGCGCACTATGCCCTGTCTGGACCGCTCATGCAACGGACCCGTGTCAGGCATATCCCCTGCATTCATTCCCTCAGCAGACCCGACCACTGCAACGTTCTCTCCTCTTGCCTGAGCACCAACATCGGGCATTCTGCTTCTACCCCCTCCCGGGGTCTTAAATGCCGCCTTTCCCCCAGGCCGCCTGTTCCCCCTCCCATCAGGGGCCGCATCCTCCGCCCGGAGTCTCCCCAACTTACTGGGGGCTTCTCCGGAAGAGGATCTGCTCCTGCTGCTGGCTCCGCGTTTCCTCCTTGCACGCCCGCGCTCCTCCCCGCTCGATGAGTCACATGGGGAGGACGCGCGTGATGTAAACAAGGAGGCGGAGCCAGCCGGGGACGCGCGACGCGGCCTAGTAGCCCTCTGAGGCCTGTAGGCCGCACCGCTGCCACCCGGGACTTCACCGTCGCCGCCCGCCCCAGCCGCACCAGGGGCGATGTACGCCGCTAGGGACTGGGCCAAGGAGGCCACGGAAGCCAAGGCCTCCGAGGGTAAGCCCCGCAATTGCTGGCATGTGGCCAGCCATGCCTCAACCGCCGAATCCGGCCTCGGCTCCTGGGGCACCGCCGTGCCATCCTGAATTACCGGGAGCATGGGAGCGGCCGCAGAGTCCACTGCAGGCCGCTGCCCATGCTGCCCGCTACTAGCTGTGGGCCTCCCAACCGCCCCACTACCTGCCGGCCCTTCCGGTTCTGTAGTTCCAGAGAGGGCCCTTACCAAACCCGGGGCATTCAGCTCCTGAGCCCCGGTTCCCTGCTGGGCCTCTTGCCTAACAACTCCCCCCTGTAACCCCAGGCTTCTCCTAGCCCCTGGCCTAGCTCCGGCCCCTTTTTTACTAACTGACTGAGCCCTGGGGGTGGGAGGTATAACTCCCTCAGAACCTGATTCTTCTCTTGCTCTTGCAGGGCCTCTCATCCCTGGGACCTCCTTCACCACTTCGGCATATCTCCTGGGAGGAACAGCTCTTCTCTTTGCTCGCCTCATCTTGCTACAGCAACAGAAGTTCTTCTTGAAGTCTGTGCACTGGAACAAAGAGGCCGGATCTACTGCAACAAGAACCTTTAAAGGTGAGTAGAAAACCCCCGCCCCCCTCATTGCAACATTGTTTCACCTAGAACCATCCAGACTTCAAGTCCCTTGCCCCTTAATATTGCTACAGGCCCACTAGAGGGCCCTCCACTTCCACAAGCTGTACAGAAATACACAGATACATGACACATGCATAGATACACAGACACAAGCTGTACAGAAATACACAGATACATGACACATGCACAGATACACAGACACAAGCTGTACAGAAATACACAGATACATGACACATGCACAGATACACAGACACAAGCTGTACAGAAATACACAGATACATGACACATGCATAGATATACAGACACAAGCTGTACAGAAATACACAGATACATGACACATGCACAGATACACAGACACAAGAAGTACAGAAATACACAGATACATGACACATGCACAGATACACAGACACAAGAAGTACAGAAATACACAGATACATGACCTATACATAGATACACAGACACAAGAAGTACAGACATACACAGATACATGACACATGCATAGATACACAGACACAAGAAGTACAGACATACACAGATACATGACACATGCACAGATACACAGGCACAAGAAGTACAGAAATACACAGATACATGACACATGCACAGATACACAGACACAAGAAGTACAGAAATACACAGATACATGACCTATACATAGATACACAGACACAAGAAGTACAGACATACACAGATACATGACACATGCATAGATACACAGACACAAGAAGTACAGACATACACAGATACATGACACATGCACAGATACACAGGCACAAGAAGTACAGAAATACACAGATACATGACACATGCACAGATACACAGACACAAGCTGTACAGAAATACACAGATACATGACACATGCACAGATACACAGACACAAGAAGTACAGAAATACACAGATACATGACACATGCACAGATACACAGACACAAGCTGTACAGAAATACACAGATACATGACACATGCACAGATACACAGACACAAGAAGTACAGAAATACACAGATACATGACACATGCACATATACACAGACACAAGCTGTACAGAAATACACAGATACATGACACATGCACAGATACACAGACACAAGAAGTACAGAAATACACAGATACATGACACATGCACAGATACACAGACACAAGCTGTACAGAAATACACAGATACATGACACATGCACAGATACACAGACACAAGCTATACAGAAATACACAGATACATGACACATGCACAGATACACAGACACAAGCTGTACAGAAATACACAGATACATGACACATGCACAGATACACAGACACAAGCTGTACAGAAATACACAGATACATGACACATGCACAGATACACAGACACAAGATGTACAGAAATACACAGATACATGACACATGCACAGATACACAGACACAAGATATATAGAAATACACAGATACATGACACATGCATAGATACAGACACAAGAAGTACAGAAATACACAGATACATGACACATGCACAGATACACAGACACAAGCTGTACAGAAATACACAGATACATGACACATGCACAGATACACAGACACAAGCTGTACAGAAATACACAGATACATGACACATGCACAGATACACAGACACAAGAAGTACAGAAATACACAGATACATGACACATGCACAGATACACAGACACAAGATGTACAGAAATACACAGATACATGACACATGCATAGATACACAGACACAAGATATATAGAAATACACAGATACATGACACATGCACAGATACACAGACACAAGATATATAGAAATACACAGATACATGACACATGCACAGATACAGACACAAGCTGTACAGAAATACACAGATACATGACACATGCTCAGATACACAGACACAAGCTGTACAGAAATACACAGATACATGACATATGCATAGATACACAGACACAAGAAGTACAGAAATACACAGATACATGACACATGCACAGATACACAGACACACGAAGTACAGAAATACACAGACACATGACACATGCACAGATACACAGACACAAGCTGTACAGAAATACACAGATACATGACACATGCATAGATACACAGACACAAGCTGTACAGAAATACACAGATACATGACACATGCACAGATACACAGACACAAGCTGTACAGAAATACACAGATGCATGACACATGTACAGATACACAGACACAAGCTGTACAGAAATACACAGATACATGACACATGCACAGATACACAGACACAAGCTGTACAGAAATACACAGATACATGACACATGCATAGATACACAGACACAAGAAGTACAGAAATACACAGATACATGACACATGCATAGATACACAGACACAAGAAGTACAGAAATACACAGATACATGACACATGCATAGATACACAGACACAAGAAGTACAGAAATACACAGATACATGACACATGCACAGATACACAGACACAAGCTGTACAGAAATACACAGACACATGACACATGTACAGATACACAGACACAAGATATATAGAAATACACAGATACATGACACAAGTGGCTCCTGTAAGCGGTGCAAAGCTTAGCTGGAGGGAGCTTTGACCGCGGAGCACAATGTAGGCTGAGGTTGAGAGGAAGTGGGGGAGGAGCTGCAAGGTGATAAAGCCTTGCGGTTGAGCGGGAAAGCCAGCAGTTGTTGTTAGTAAAAGTTGGTGAAGCATCTGCAGCTGTTGGCTTTCTCGCTCAGCCTGCGTTATGGCTGATATGGAAGACTTGTTCCGGCGGCTGAAGGAGGCTGCAGAATCGAAGGGACCTACCTGGCTATCTGAGCAGGTCCAAGCATTGCTGGGGGCTCCGGTAGAGGCTGTGGCGGTGCAGGAGCGGTCGGTTCCCAGGAAGAGGTCCACCAGGCAATCCAGGCCTCCATCGCGTCTCAGCCCTGAGGTCAGCAGGAGGGCGTCGTCGACAAGGAGATCCGGTCCGGTTCCGGTTAGGAGGAGTGCGGAGGCAGCGGTATTGGCGGGTCCGGCGGGTGTGGGTCCAGTGCCGATGACGTCATCACCCGGTGTGAGCGGCAGTGATCCGGAGCGGAGGTCCGTTGCTGGCCTGGCCACTAAATCTGGAGGTAGGGGTAAGGTGGCTCACGGCCTGGCAGGGCCTGATCTGGGGGGAGAGGGGCCTTCTGGGAGGTGCCGTGACGGACAGGGTGGCTCCCTGGTTCCTGGTAGTGGGGTAGCAGTGAGCAGTGGTAGTGAGGGAGAGGAGGGACAGGCCACGACAGCATTGGTGGTTGGTGGTCCCAAGGTCAGGCAGAGTGAGTTAGGCCTGGGTTCTCTCCAGCTTAGTCCTAGGTGTCCTAGCCAGTTTAGTGGGGGTGATGTGAGTTGGGCAGTGAGGCCACAAGGGGGGGGCTTGTTGATCTGGAGTATGGGTCTGGGGAGGAATGTGAGGAGTTGGAGCTGGGCCCTGGGGAGATGGACTTATTTTTAAACTCCTCTGATGAGGAGTGTGTTCCTCCCTCCCCTGGGTCCTCCAGTAGGAATGTTAGCCGTTTTGGGGGGTCAGCTGAGAGGGTTTCTGTGGGTCCTAGGCCTGTGTCTGTTCACCATGCTGTGGGGGGAGGGGGTACGGCCAGGTTCAGGGAGGAGGTTGGGGTGTGTGGCTCACATGTTAGCTTTTCTCTTCCAGAGCATAGCCCATCTGAACGACGGCCAGGGCCTCAACCTGGCCCATCTTTGAGGGAGGATGTCTTCGACGGCCTTGAGGAGGATTTCTCTGGCTTGCACGGCTCCTGGACGGATTCTATTCGTTTGGAGCCTGATGACGGTCCACAGCAGGATGTGCGGCCTGTTGGGCATAAGGAGGTGAGGTGTGGTGTCTCGGGCGGGGTTTCAGAGCTGGCAAGGGAACAGAGTGGGGCCCGGGTGTATACGGCGGCCACTCAAGGGGGTATAGGTGCCAGGGGTCGGCCACATAGGCCAGGAGGACGGGGAGTTGTACATAGGGAGGGGTCAAGAAGACGGCCTGTGGTGGACGTTGATTGGCCTGGTAGTGAGGGTGGGGGAGCTCCCAAGAGGGGTAGGGGAGTTGGTACGGCTCGGAGTAACAGCCGGCAAAGAGGGGGAAGGGGTAGCAGACCTTTTCCTCCCCTGGATATGTATTCACGTTCTACTGTTTTTCAGGATCAACCACGGCAGTTGGCACAACAGGGACGGCCAGCTGTCACTTCTACTGGAGGTGGTCGAGAGATTACGGGGCAACGCAGCAGCGGGCTCCAGGCAACTTTCAGCGGTCCTTCAGGCATCAGGACTACGGAGAGCACTTCAGCAGGTGAGAAAGGGTTGTTGAATGTGGGGGGGAGTGATGTTACATTGTGTGGTGTTAGGAGTGTGGATTGTGACTCAGTGACAGGGAGTGTAGTGGAGGGATTGAAAGTGTTGTTAGCTAAATTGGAAGGAGTTGGCCCTGCGCAAAGGGTTGGAGTAGAGAGGGCGTGGGTCCCTGTTGACAGGTCGGCGGGTGTATCAGTTGTGGAGAGGGTGGAGGACTGCAGTGTGGCGGTCCCTGGTGTCTCAGGGGGTGGTGGCGCGGTGGTGGCGCAGACTTCCGGGCCTATAGTGGGGTCTTCCGGGCTGGTCTCGAGGCAGGGTGAGGGAGCTGAGTTGAGGGTGGCTGATACAGCAATGTCTCGGTCGTGTCTCTGCTCAATCGGGCCGTTGGGGATGCACTTGACCTCTGAGGTGAAGGAAAAGATATATAAGAGGGAATTTATTGAATTTTTCTCTCTTCTCCCGCTTGAGCAGTCTTTCGAGATCCCGGAGGACTCTAAGAAAGACGTGGCCAAGAAAGAGGAGGAGGAGAGGAAAAAGAGATATCGGAAGTTGCCGAAAACATTTTCTAACTGGTCTCAGGCATTTTTGATATATGCTAATGTGTTTGCGAGTAAATTTCCTGACCAGGGTGCAGCGCTTTTTTGTTATCTTGATGAGGTGTCTTCTGCTCAGCGGACGTATGGGGGTATGGCTTGGTGGTCATACGACGAGCAGTTCAGGCAGCGCTTGTCAGTTAAGCCGGAAATGCGGTGGGACGACCGTGACATGGGGTTGTGGCTAAAAATCATGACGCCTCTAAGATCTTCCCAGTCCTTTCGATCAGGAGCCGGTGGCGCCTCCATCGGGGGATCCCCTGCCACGGTCAGAAAAGGTTGTTGCTTTGCCTATAATGAAAAGTTTTGCAAGTGGGGAGCTGCGTGCAAGTTTAAACACGAGTGTTCAGGGTGTGGGGGTGCACATTCCTATGCGAAGTGTTTCCGTAAGGGTAAACCAAGCGGGGTTGGGGACGCGTCTGACAAAGGGGGCGACCCCGGTGAGACTCGCCGCGATGGAGCCTTGGCTCGCCCTGTACGCTAGGCGGAAGGGTTGTTTTGATAAGGCGGCGTTGCTTTTTCACGGTTTTCAATTTGGCTTTGTGATTCCATCACAAGGGGGTTGTGGGGTTTTTAGGGGTAACTTAAAGTCGGCTCGTTTGTGGCATGGGGTAGTCGTTGAAAAACTAATGAAGGAGGTTGAGTTAGGTAGAATGGCGGGCCCGTTCGATCGCCCTCCTTTGGTTGATTTGCGGATATCACCTCTTGGGGTGGTTCCTAAGAAGGAGCCTGGTAAATTCAGGCTCATTCATCATTTATCATTTCCAAAAGGGGGATCTGTTAATGATGGCATTCCTCAGGAGTTGTCGTCTGTTAAGTACGCGTCGTTTGATCAAGCGGTTAACCTAGTCAGGGAAGCTGGTGCCGCTGCTTTACTGGCTAAAGTAGACATTGAGGCAGCTTTCAGACTGCTACCTGTGCACCCGACTTCGCAGCATCTGTTGGGTTGTTGCGTGGATGGTGCCTACTATGTGGATTTGTGTTTGCCCATGGGGTGTTCCATATCCTGCTCGCTGTTTGAGCAGTTTAGCACTTTTCTGGAGTGGGTTGTTTCTGAACGGGCGGGCCTTTCGTCATTGGTGCATTATCTTGACGATTTTTTGTTTGTGGGTCCGGCGGGTTCAGAGGATTGTATACTCTTACGGGATGTCTGTTATCAGGTTGCGGCCGATTTCGGTGTGCCCATTGCGTTTGAAAAGTCTGAGGGGCCGGTGACATCCCTTGAGTTTTTGGGCATTACCATTGACTCTGTGGCCAAGGAATGTAGATTGCCTAGGGATAAGGTTTCTGATTTGGTGGAGGTCATTGACCGTTCGTTGTTATTGAAGAAGGTTACGCTTCGAGAGGTGCAATCCCTGGTGGGAAAGCTGAATTTCGCGTGTCGAATTATTCCTATGGGGAGGGTTTTCTGTAGGAGATTATCTTTAGCTACGGCTGGTGTGAATAAGCCGCATCATTTTGTTCGGCTTTCCAGGGAGCTTAAGGATGATTTGAGGGTTTGGAGACAATTTCTGTTAGGTTTTAATGGCTCAGCGTTAATTCAGGCAGTGAGGGTCTCTAATGAGGAGCTGGGTTTGGTGACAGATTCGGCCGGTGGTTGTGGTTTCGGTGCTTATTTCCTGGGCAGATGGTGTGCAGCTCGGTGGCCCGAGGAATGGTTTTCCTTGGGTCTGGTGAAGAATTTGGTGTTTCTGGAGTTGTTCCCTATTGTGGTTGCCCTGTTTGTCTGGGAGGGAGAGTTGAGGAATCGGGCCGTTGTTTTTTCTTCAGACAATATGGGAGTTGTGTATGCATTGAATACACTGACGGCTACGTCTCTGCCTGTGTTGAGATTGTTGCGTTTGCTTGTCCTGAAATGTTTGCGAATGAATGTTTGCCTGAAGGCCAAACATATTCCTGGTGTCTGTAATTCAATAGCAGACTCCCTCTCTCGGTTTCAGTGGCAGCGTTTCCGGGAATTGGTACCACATGCAGACGAGGAGGGATGCCCGTGTCCGAGTTTCTTGTGGCGACTTGGGGTGGAGGACTGGCTGGACTGGTGAAGAACTCATTGGCACCAGGTACTTGGGCAGCTTATTCAAGAGTGTGGTTGGAGTGGGAGAATAGGTTGTTGTCCCAGGGTTTACGTGAAGGGGAGGTTGATGGTACTGGTGCGTTGCTTGACTGGATGTGGGAATGGGGTGTTTCTCAGTTGTCACATTCCGCTATGGACAGGCGTTTGGCGGCATTGGCTTTCCGCTTCAAACTCTTGGGTCTGGGAGATATTACCAAAGGTTTTTGTGTTCGTCAGGTGCTGAAGGGCTTGAAGAAAGGGTTGGGTGGTCCCTTCCCTGACCATAGGCGACCTATTACTTTTTCGCTGTTGCAGCAGGTGTATATGGTGTTACCTTTGGTGTGTTTGTCTGATTTTGAGGTGTGTTTGTTTAGGGTGGCGTTTGTTCTGGCTTTCTTTGGAGCCTTTCGTATTTCGGAGTTGGTTAGTAAGAATTTGGTTTCTATGGGGGGTTTGGCTTTTTCGGATGTGGCGTTGTTTGATTACAAGGTGGAGATATTTTTGAGGAGGAGTAAGACTGACCAGCTGGGTAAGGGCAGAACGGTGGTCCTTTTTCCGAGTGGTCTGGAAGTGTGTCCTTGGCGATGTTTGTTTGAGTATTTTCAGGTACGTCCGGTTATGGGGGGTTCGTTGTTGGTTCATGTTGATGGTAGGCCGTTGTCGCAATTCCAATTTCGGGCGGTTCTTAACAAATCATTGTGCAGGTTGGGTTTTAATAGCAGGGATTTTGGGTCACATTCCTTCCGCATAGGGGCGGCAACTGAGGCTTCGGTGAGGGGTTTATCTGATTCAGTGGTTAAAGGCATTGGCCGGTGGTGTTCCGCCCGCTATCGCCGGTATGTTCGCCCTGATTTAGGAGTTTAGGCTGGTGGTGTTGTTATTCTCTTCTTTGTGTTTTAGGTGTCGATCGTTTGTGGCTTGTTGGCCATTCTTTCATTTATTGGGCTCGAAGAGCGGCTGCAGCCAAAGTGGATGGATTGCAGTTGGGTATCCCTAAGTCGAGATGTGAGGTCAAATGGTTTGGTGTCAGGGGGCTACGTTGGGACAGGTTGTTGCCGCTAGTGGTGGATTATTGCAGACGCTACCAGCATCCAACGGTGTTGTTGATCCACGCGGGGGGCAATGATCTTGGTTTTCTGCCTCAGAGGGAATTGGTGAGAAGCATGAAGAGGGACATTGGAAGGCTTGTGGAGTTATTCCCTAAGATGAGAATTGTATGGTCGGACATTTTACCTAGGATGGTTTGGAGGGCGGCTTGGGACCCAGTGCGCCTTGATAAAAGCAGGCGCAAAGTTAATAAGTTGATGGGGTCATTTGTCAGGAGACTTGGGGGCTCGGTGGTTCATCATCCAGACTTAGCTGAGGTTGGTCAGGGCGAATTTTATTTACCTGATGGAGTGCATCTTAATGATTTTGGGCTGCAGTTGTTCTTGCTCGATTTTAAAGAGGCGGTTGGTTCTTTGGTGGGGTTGGCGGGACTGGACTGAAGGTGTCAGGCCAGTCGGTGGCGGGGGTGCTAGCCCTTACATTTACAGTAATTTATGGCCAAATTGTTCATGTGGTATTTGCATCCCTTTGGGGGTTATTCAAGATGGGGTCTCTAAGGGCAAGGGGTTCTTTAGAGACTTATGTTGATTATTGATAACGGGCTCAATCAAGTTGCACGGTTGGGTCCAGTGGATGGAGTGACGGCCAGATAAATATATATTTAGGTCTAGCACCGCTGTTATGTGTAATGTGTTTACAATTTATTTGCACTGTTATTTATTGAGTTATTAAAGTTTTATATGGTTATTTATTAATAAAGGAGCTGCGGCCAATTTATACCAATGCTAAGTCTGTGGTCTTATTTATGGGTAATTTTATTTAAGAGTATGTCATTGTAATATTTGTGTTAGGAGCCGTAAATTAGCGACATAAAAGGTCATGCACAGATACACAGACACAAGCTGTACAGAAATACACAGATACATGACACATGCACAGATACAGACACAAGCTGTACAGAAATACACAGATACATGATACATGCACAGATACACAGACACAAGCTGTACAGAAATACACAGATACATGACACATGCATAGATACACAGACACAAGAAGTACAGAAATACACAGATACATGACACATGCATAGATACACAGACACAAGCTATACAGAAATAAACAGATACATGACACATGCACAGATACACAGACACAAGCTGTACAGAAATACACAGATACATGACACATGCACAGATACACAGACACAAGCTGTACAGAAATACACAGATACATGATACATGCACAGATACACAGACACAAGATATATAGAAATACACAGATACATGACACATGCACAGATACACAGACACAAGATGTACAGAATACACAGATACATGACACATGCACAGATACACAGACACAAGCTGTACAGAAATACACAGATACATGACACATGCACAGATACACAAACACAAGCTATACAGAAATACACAGATACATGACACATGCACAGATACACAGACACAAGCTGTACAGAAATACACAGATACATGACACATGCACAGATACACAGACACAAGAAGTACAGAAATACACAGATACATGACACATGCACAGATACACAGACACAAGATGTACAGAAATACACAGACACATGACACATGTACAGATACACAAACACAAGCTATACAGAAATACACAGATACATGACACATGCACAGATACACAGACACAAGAAGTACAGAAATACACAGATACATGACACATGCACAGATACACAGACACAAGAAGTACAGAAATACACAGATACATGACACATGCACAGATACACAGACACAAGAAGTACAGAAATACACAGATACATGACACATGCACAGATACACAGACACAAGAAGTACAGAAATACACAGACACATGACACATGCATAGATACACAGACACAAGCTATACAGATATACACAGATACATGACACATGCACAGATACACAGACACAAGAAGTACAGAAATACACAGATACATGACACATGCACAGATACACAGACACAAGAAGTACAGAAATACACAGATACGTGACACATGAACAGATACACAGACACAAGATATATAGAAATACACAGATACATGACACATGCATAGATACACAGACACAAGAAGTACAGAAATACACAGATACATGACACATGCACAGATACACAGACACAAGCTGTACAGAAATACACAGATACATGACACATGCACAGATACACAGACACAAGCTGTACAGAAATACACAGATACATGACACATGCACAGATACACAGACACAAGAAGTACAGAAATACACAGATACATGACACATGCACAGATACACAGACACAAGATGTACAGAAATACACAGATACATGACACATGCACAGATACACAGACACAAGATATATAGAAATACACAGATACATGACACATGCACAGATACACAGACACAAGCTGTACAGAAATACACAGATACATGACACATGCACAGATACACAGACACAAGATATATAGAAATACACAGATACATGACACATGCACAGATACACAGACACAAGCTGTACAGAAATACACAGATACATGACACATGCACAGATACACAGACACAAGATATATAGAAATACACAGATACATGACACATGCACAGATACACAGACACAAGCTGTACAGAAATACACAGATACATGACACATGCACAGATACACAGACACAAGATATATAGAAATACACAGATACATGACACATGCACAGATACACAGACACAAGATATATAGAAATACACAGATACATGACACATGCACAGATACACAGACACAAGCTGTACAGAAATACACAGATACATGACACATGCACAGATACACAGACACAAGCTGTACAGAAATACACAGATACATGACACATGCATAGATACACAGACACAAGCTGTACAGAAATACACAGATACATGACACATGCACAGATACACAGACACAAGATATATAGAAATACACAGATACATGACACATGCACAGATACACAGACACAAGATATATAGAAATACACAGATACATGACACATGCACAGATACACAGACACAAGCTGTACAGAAATACACAGATACATGACACATGCACAGATACACAGACACACGAAGTACAGAAATACACAGATACATGACACATGCACAGATACACAGACACAAGCTGTACAGAAATACACAGATACATGACACATGCATAGATACACAGACACACGAAGTACAGAAATACACAGATACATGACACATGCACAGATACACAGACACACGAAGTACAGAAATACACAGACACATGACACATGCATAGATACACAGACACAAGCTGTACAGAAATACACAGATACATGACACATGCATAGATACACAGACACAAGCTGTACAGAAATACACAGATACATGACACATGCACAGATACACAGACACAAGCTGTACAGAAATACACAGATACATGACACATGCACAGATACACAGACACAAGCTGTACAGAAATACACAGATACATGACACATGCATAGATATACAGACACAAGCTGTACAGAAATACACAGATACATGACACATGCACAGATACACAGACACAAGAAGTACAGAAATACACAGATACATGACACATGCACAGATACACAGACACAAGAAGTACAGAAATACACAGATACATGACCTATACATAGATACACAGACACAAGAAGTACAGACATACACAGATACATGACACATGCATAGATACACAGACACAAGAAGTACAAACATACACAGATACATGACACATGCACAGATACACAGGCACAAGAAGTACAGAAATACACAGATACATGACACATGCACAGATACACAGACACAAGCTGTACAGAAATACACAGATACATGACACATGCACAGATACACAGACACAAGAAGTACAGAAATACACAGATACATGACACATGCACAGATACACAGACACAAGCTGTACAGAAATACACAGATACATGACACATGCACAGATACACAGACACAAGAAGTACAGAAATACACAGATACATGACACATGCACAGATACACAGACACAAGCTGTACAGAAATACACAGATACATGACACATGCACAGATACACAGACACAAGAAGTACAGAAATACACAGATACATGACACATGCACAGATACACAGACACAAGCTGTACAGAAATACACAGATACATGACACATGCACAGATACACAGACACAAGCTATACAGAAATACACAGATACATGACACATGCACAGATACACAGACACAAGCTGTACAGAAATACACAGATACATGACACATGCACAGATACACAGACACAAGATGTACAGAAATACACAGATACATGACACATGCACAGATACACAGACACAAGATATATAGAAATACACAGATACATGACACATGCATAGATACAGACACAAGAAGTACAGAAATACACAGATACATGACACATGCACAGATACACAGACACAAGCTGTACAGAAATACACAGATACATGACACATGCACAGATACACAGACACAAGCTGTACAGAAATACACAGATACATGACACATGCACAGATACACAGACACAAGAAGTACAGAAATACACAGATACATGACACATGCACAGATACACAGACACAAGATGTACAGAAATACACAGATACATGACACATGCATAGATACACAGACACAAGATATATAGAAATACACAGATACATGACACATGCACAGATACACAGACACAAGATATATAGAAATACACAGATACATGACACATGCACAGATACAGACACAAGCTGTACAGAAATACACAGATACATGACACATGCTCAGATACACAGACACAAGCTGTACAGAAATACACAGATACATGACATATGCATAGATACACAGACACAAGAAGTACAGAAATACACAGATACATGACACATGCACAGATACACAGACACACGAAGTACAGAAATACACAGACACATGACACATGCACAGATACACAGACACAAGCTGTACAGAAATACACAGATACATGACACATGCATAGATACACAGACACAAGCTGTACAGAAATACACAGATACATGACACATGCACAGATACACAGACACAAGCTGTACAGAAATACACAGATGCATGACACATGTACAGATACACAGACACAAGCTGTACAGAAATACACAGATACATGACACATGCACAGATACACAGACACAAGCTGTACAGAAATACACAGATACATGACACATGCATAGATACACAGACACAAGAAGTACAGAAATACACAGATACATGACACATGCATAGATACACAGACACAAGAAGTACAGAAATACACAGATACATGACACATGCATAGATACACAGACACAAGAAGTACAGAAATACACAGATACATGACACATGCACAGATACACAGACACAAGCTGTACAGAAATACACAGATACATGACACATGCACAGATACACAGACACAAGCTGTACAGAAATACACAGATACATGACACATGTACAGATACACAGACACATGAAGTACAGAAATACACAGATACATGACATATGCATAGATACACAGACACAAGCTGTACAGAAATACACAGATACATGACACATGCACAGATACACAGACACAAGCTGTACAGAAATACACAGACACATGACACATGTACAGATACACAGACACAAGATATATAGAAATACACAGATACATGACACATGCACAGATACACAGACACAAGATATATAGAAATGCACAGATACATGACACATGCACAGATACACAGACACAAGATATATAGAAATACACAGATACATGACACATGCATAGATACAGACACAAGATGTACAGAATACACAGATACATGACACATGCACAGATACACAGACACAAGATATATAGAAATGCACAGATACATGACACATGCACAGATACACAGACACAAGCTGTACAGAAATACACAGATACATGACACATGCACAGATACACAGACACAAGCTGTACAGAAATACACAGATACATGACACATGCACAGATACACAGACACAAGAAGTACAGAAATACACAGATACATGACACATGCACAGATACACAGACACAAGAAGTACAGAAATACACAGATACATGACACATGCACAGATACACAGACACAAGAAGTACAGAAATACACAGATACATGACACATGCATAGATGTTAAGAACGAGTTAAGGAGCAGCGGTCGTAAGTAATACCCCCCTGGAAACTTCGGGGAGTAGATTGCAGCAATCGCTGCTTGCGGTAAATTTACCCCATAGAGATACAAGATATGTTATGTTTATGTGTTTTTCTCTACACGTCTTGTGTCTGTCTGGAAGTGTCATGTATTTGTGGATGTCTGCATAAGTCCCATGTCTGTAAATCTCTGCATGTGTCTGTGTTCCTATGTAAATCTGATATCTTTGTGTATTTCTGTACATTTCTATACATTTGTAGACATTTAGAGACACATGATCCATGTAGGCATTTATAGACATAAATATAAAGTCACAGCTCCAAGATCCATAAAAACTTGATTCTTTAGTAAACAAAGTTAAAATACATGGACACTAGTTAAATACAAGTACACTGACTTGCTGTAACTCTCCGAATTGAGTGGTAACTGTTGCGTTTTGGCTTATTGCTGTAGTTAAGCTTGACAAAGGGCTTAGTGCTAGCCCAAAACATTGCTTTTTCTATGGACACTGTATGATCAATAAAGGTCTTTTATATCACAGCTGGAGAAATTCCTTTGTTTGTGGAAATTTTGGCAGGCTTGGTAAGCCATCTCTGTGTTCCTGTGACTTGTGAGTGCTGTATTCTATTTGTTTATTCACGTAATGTAAAAGGACTACCTATTGTGTCTGGTATTGGGTCATTTTCAGAACATCTGTCACAGTGGTTAGACGCTCTCCTCCAGCCTATAGTATGGAAATTATGCAGTTTTCTGAGAGACACTAAACATCTTTTGTCAATACTAGATGTTATAGAATGGAAATAGGGTTTGTCTTGACGAACTGTAGATGACACCTCTTTATATTCATCAATTCCCTATGATAAAGGGCTTATGGCAATTTCCTTATTTTTGTCTAGTTTTGCTAAATTTTATATCAGGGTTACCAAATTTTTAGTTGAACATAATTACTTCCAATTTGAAGGAAGCCTTTTATCTCCAGAAATGTGGGAAGGCGATGGGGCTAAATTTGTCCCATCATTCGCCAACCTTTTATGGACTGGTGGGAGCTGACCTACATGTTTGGGGATACAGCCTATACTCAACCTGCATTAAATATTTACAGATAATATATTATTCTTTACAGACATTTCATAGATTTTTATTTGGAACGGAGAAAGAGAGATGGCAGATGAATTTTAATCTGAAATTCACTTATGAATACGTTACTAAAATCAATTTTTTGGATGTTTGCACAGTTGGCAATTATGAAACATAGCATATTGAAACAAACAAAGGAATTCCTCCAGCTGTGATATAAAAGGCCTTTATTGATCATACAGGGTCCATAGAAAAGCAACATTTCGGGCTAGCACTTAGCCCTTTCTCAAGCTTGAGAAAGGGCTAAGTGCTAGCCTGAAACATTGTTTTTTCTATGGACCCTGTATGATCAATAAAGGTCTTTTATATCACAGCTGGAAAAATTCCTTTGTTTGTGGATGTCCTTTTACATTGTCAAGATACATAATTCAATCTAATCATTGATTTTGGTTGTGTGAAAAAGATATATGCATGTATTAGTATGAGTCGCTAGTTAGAAAGTGTTAAACCTATGGGAGAATATTAAAGAATATTGTCCAATCATATTATGGGGAATTTCTACACAATTGTATATACCTTACCATTATGGGTTAATCTCTATTATTGCTTTTATCTAATTGTATTTTTCCCAGTACTATTTAAATCACAGGTGCATAGAGCATGGTTATCCTATGAGTACGGCGCTAATCCTAAACGCCTCATGTACCACCACTTGAGGATGTTACAGCAAGTCAGTATACTTGTATTTTACCTAGTGTCCATGTATTTTAACTTTGTTTAATAAAATAACAAGTTTATGGATCTTGGAGCCATGCCTTTATATCTATTGGGTTGATTCCTGTTGATTTGCACTGAGAAGAAAGTAGCTCGGATGAAATCCTAGAGCATTGCTCCAACTGCCAACGGCTTGGTTACCTGAGTCACGTGATGTAAGGATTATCAGCGTTGGCTACTTAGGTGCCGACGCTAATTGCTGTCAATCGAGGGGCTAAGAAGGTAAATGTTTACCCACCCTGAGTTAACTGTACCCCGCACAGAGTTGCTGGAGTGCAATAGGAGAGATCAATGCACTGATTACTATTATGAGTAAGTTAAAAATTTGATTTTGGTCCTACCTTTATCTGTATAGTCGTTATACCAGTACATTTGACTCTGGACTGGTTTTGCTATTTCCATAACATACTGTAGTTGGATGTTACTCTGCAGACTTGAAACGCTTTTCCCATTCCTTGGCATATATAGACACACATAGATACAGCCACATGACACATACACCAAGGTTAAAAGTTGTGTGGTATGGCTTTACCACTTCAAAAATGGTCTTTGCGTGTGGAATTGTCAGCTACTCCATATAACAAGTTGCGCTGTATGGCTTTACCGCGATCATTATGGCCTATACCCCAACGATCCATTCCGCATTCAAAGACCTGTAATTATGGATTTTCACAAAGCACATTAAAAATATGTTACAAAGTACACTAACACCCATAAACTACACTATTAACCCCCAAAACTGCCATTCCCCCACAACGCAACTAATAAAATAAACCTATTAACCCCTAAACCGCCGTCCCCCCACATTGCCAACACTAAAATATACCTATTAACCCTTAAGCCACTGTCCCCACATCGCCAACACTAAAATATACCTATTTACCCCTAAACCGCCGTCCCCCCACATTGCAACTGCTAAAATAATCCTATTAACCCCTTAACTGCCGTCCCCCACAATGCAAAGTATTAACCTAATAACTAAGCCCCCAACCTAACACCCCCTAACTTAACCCCAATTAAAATCTACTTTCATAAAATAAAAAAATACTAACTACATTTAAAATTTATTTAAAATTACAAAAATTACAAAAAAGAAACCTAACATTACCCAAAATAAAAAAATCTAACATTACATTAAAAAAAACTAACGTTTTATAAAAAAAATAAACATTACAAAAAAATAAAAAAAAAATAACATTATGGAAAATAGTAAACGAAATTATCCAAAATAAAAAAAGTTATTCCTAATCTAATACCCCCTTAAAAAAACTAAAATGAAAAAACAATCTATAAATAAATTACCAATATTCCATAAAAAGGTCTTTTGTGGGGCATAGCAGTAAGTTTAACAGCTTTTTTTCCCTGTAAAAAATGCAAAGTCCCCCCTAAAATTACAACCCCCACCCACCTAACCCCCCAAAATAAAAAAAACCTAACTAAAAAAACCTAATCTACCCATTGCCCCTAAAAGGACATTTATATGGGCATTGCCCTTAAAAGGGAAATCAGCTCTTTTACAGACCATAAAAATAAAAAAAGCCCTATTCTAAAAAAAAAAACACCTCAAAAAAACAAAACAAAAAAACTAACACTAATCACAAAATAGGTACTCACTATTGATGAAGTCGAGCGATTCATCTTCTTCCTGGGGTCGAAAGGTCTTCATCCAGGTGGCTCCATCTTCATCCATCACAGGCTCATCTTCTATCTTCTTGGCGGAGGTGCAGAGCGGTCATCTGAGGCGCGGATCGGTGGTGGCGGTCAACTGCGACGTGAAGGTCCTCTTCATGTGATCGTCCTCCGCACACTGAAAATTTAATGCAAGGTACCCCTTTAATATTGGGGTATACTTGTATTCCTATTAGCTAATAAATTCAAATTAGCCAATAGCATGAGAGCTGCCAAGAAGATAGAAGATGGGCTCGCGATGGATGAAGATGGAGCTGCCTGGATGAAGACCTTTCACTGCCGGGAAGAAGATGGATCGCCGGACTTCATCAATCGTGAGTACCTATTTTGAGGTTAGTATTAGGTTTTTTGTTTTTTGGGGGGATTTTTTTTTTTTTTTAGATTAGGGCTTTTTTTATTTTTATGGGCTGTTAAGGAGTTGATTGCCCTTTTTAAGGGCAATGACCATACAAATGCCCTTTTAGGGGCAATTGGTAGATTAGGGTTTCTTTTGTTAGGTTTTTTTATTTTGGGGGGTTGGGTGGGTTGGCATTGTTAGGGGGTACTTTGTATTATTTACAGGGAAAAAGAGCTGTCTAACTTAGGGCAATGCCCTACAAAATGCCCTTTTAAGGGTTATTGGTAATGTATTTATAGATTAGGGTTTTTTATTTTGGGGTGTTTTTTTTAAGGGGGTATTAAATTATGAATAACTTTTTTATTTTTTTTGTTATTTTCTGCAATGTTAGTTTTTTTGTTTTTTATGTAATGTTAGGTTGTTTTTTTATGTAATGTTAGGTTGTTTTTTTATGTAATGTTAGATTTTTTTATTTTGGTAATGTTAGGTTTCTTTTTGGTAATTTATGTTTTTTATTTTTTGTAATTTTTTAATTAATTTTAACGTAGTTAGTATTTTTTTATTTTATTAAAGTGTATTTTGATTGGGGTTAAGTTAGGGGGTGTTAGGTTAGGGGGCTTAGTTATTAGGTTAATACTTTGCGTTGTGGGGGGATGGTGGAATTATGGGTTAATATGTTTATTTTAGTGTTGGCGATGTGGGGGGACGGCGGTTTAGGAGTTAATAGCTTTAATTAGTGTTGGTGATGTGGGGGGACCGCGGTTTAGAGATTAATATGGTTATTTAGTGTTGGCGATGAAGGTGGATGGTGGTTTAGAGGTTAATAAGTTTAGTGTTGGCGATGTGCGGGGATGGCGGTTTTGGTGTTAATAGGTTTATTTTAGTTGCATTGTGGGGGGGCAGCAGTTTAGGGGTTATTAGACTAGGGGTTTATGTTAGGGTGTTAAGTTTTTGTAAAACTTTCTTTTCTCCATAGACTTCAATGTAGAAAGAGAAAATGTAGCAGCGATTTGCAATTGCAGGTGTTAGGTATTTTTCCTACATTTTTTCTCCATTGATCTCTATGTGGGAATACGTGCACAAGCACGCCAAGTCGGAACTTGGATTCTGTGCAGTATGCAGCTTACTACCCCATACCGCACAACATAAGAAAATTTTATGGCAACTTGTAATGGCGGCGCTATGGAAATGGAGGTACGGACCCATTTTGCTTGGTATGTACGAAATGGGTTTACCGCACAACTTGTAATCTTGGTGATAGGTTTTAGTTATAAGTAACAATATTCTGTTATTATTTTTTTTTTTACTAAGACACAAGAACAAAAAAAAAAATGATTCCCAGAAATGCCACAGTTTTTATTACCTTGGCTATTGACCCTATGAGCGTTCTGTGTTTATATAGCTGTTTGCTTTCCTCTCCACTGTGTCAACATCTCTTTAAAAATCAGTCTTATTTTTGGTGGCTGGACTGTAGTAAATGAGGGTCCTAGGCTCCTCCCAAACCACACCCCCACCACAAACACTCATGCAGTCACTCAGTCACAGATACACACATACTGTACATCTCTAAGGCCTGCAGAAAAACTTTCATGCATTTAGTGCATTAGTGTGAACCACATAAATGAACAAATATTTTTGTCATATGCATTCTTTTGTTTGTTAACTTGTTAAAGGGACACCGTGTAATTACAAGACATTTGTGTTGTTTGGCTGCTATAGAATTACACATCAGCCAAGGGTAAGTCTGAACATTTTAAAAACAAATTAACTCCCTTGTTACTGCAATTTTTTAATAGCCAAACATCACTTAGCGTTTGCCTTGTTTAAAGGATACAATCAGGGATTTAGTCTGCAAACAACAAAGCTAGCTACAGTCATAATTAGTGTAAAATTAACTGTTTTATCAGCTAAAGACAGTTGGACAAAGATTTATACCAGGGTTAGTCTTGAGAAGTATGCATGGGGATTTCCAACTCTGATCATTTTCAGAGCTAAATTACATGAAAAGGGGGCAAAATAACAAAGCTATGTTGTTTCATCATGCATTAATAAATATTTTATATAAAATTCTCAAGGTGTTTACTTTCAATTTAAAGAGACTGCTCATTTAAAGTGATGGTAAACTCTCCCCTTTATAAAAACAGATGCCGAATGATAGTGATATTTTAGATGGAGTTTAATTCATCCGTTGTAACGAAGATGCGCTATAACTTACTTTTTAATATAGATATGAAATTCAAATATGCCACGCTCCAACTGCCCACTTCCAAAGTCATTTTTTCTGTGAGCTAAAGGTTTGAATTGTTGTCCAATCAGCGCCTAGCTAGTAGCTACAATAAAAATGCCATAAATGGAGAGTGCTTGTGCCATCCTCGTGTACAGATTTATTATGGTAAATATATATGTTTTATGGATGTTTTATGTAGAGTTATAGAGTGTCCCTAATACACCTCCCACTAAAGGAGAGGTTGTGATAGGTGTGTTTTATGACAACGCGATTTGATTGGTTATTTGTTTTTACAGATTGTGAACACTTGAATGCACAAATTATGCCTGATGAAACAGCGGATAATCCGCCGAGAAACGTGTTGCATAGATTTGGTCATTGATTGTTCTGATTACCAAGTATTCTTTTTATGCTTTTAAATAAATGTTTTTAAATTTCATTTGATCGTGTTGGCTGCTGTTTTGCTCAAGTTGGAGGGCAGCAGTGACGTGCACTCATTGGAGGCAGGTGAGGCAGTGCCGCACCTGCCATTTGGGCCAAAATAAAAACAAATAGAGATTTTTATTAAAAAAAAAAAAAAAAGTGAATTTTTTTTTTTTGACTTGTCAAAGTAATATTGCGCAATAGAGAGGCACTGGGTTCTGGTGTTTCTCTATTGCGCAATATTTCTAGTGTGTTTTGATATCTAGCTGCTCTGCAGCATCACCCGGTGGTGATTTGCAGGAGCAGCGCGGCAGAGAAAATAACTATATGAGGCATCTCTCATGAGGCCTCGACTGTTCCCTGGGAGACCGGCTCACGCTCATCCAATCAACACTGGTGTTACTGTTGATTGACTCCCTGGCCCTGCTGCACTAGTACTGAGACGGAGGTTTTCTGCGCATGCGCAAGGGAAGAGCAGCGCGGCGGCGGCAGCGGGAACAACAGCCAGTCACAGAGTGCCACTCATTCCTGCTTGACACCTCTGAGCCAAGTAGCGAATAGTGGAGGAGTAGGCTGCCCGATCTCTATAGACTCTCTCACAGACACCGCATATCGCAGCTGCTGCCCCTGCCTGACCGCGAGGACCTGTCGCTCAGCTCAGCCTGAGTGTCACCGCAGTACCGCACTCATCTGCTGAAGGAAGGAGCCGAAGTGGGGTCACACTGAGTCTGTCACACTCACACAAGTAAGTCATCAAGAATGACAGCCGTGTGTGATAGTGTGATGATCAGTAGCTAGTGTACTAGTACAGCCTGCTGCCTGTAATATCATATGTATATTTTTTATTGTGAGGCTTGGGGTTAACGTTGTATAACTTGTAAGTTGTACACTTGTACTACAAGTGTACAACTTACAAGTTATACAACGTTAACCCCAAGCGTCTTGTACAGAGAGACAGAGTATACTATCAGTATAATCAGTACTGTAAGTTAAAAATATACTGGGTCTGGACCGGGTAGTGGTGGGTGCCTGCCTGGCCTGTCCCCCCTCTGCTTAAATTTGAAGTGCCTGTGTGTTACTGTGTTTTCAACTAGGAACACTCAACACTTGTGTTGTGAGTGACGCAGTCTGATCCTCTTATTTGCTTAGTTAGTAAATGTATTTTGTGTATGACCCGGTCAGTGTTGTAAGTAGTTACAACACTGACCAGGTCATACACAAAATACATTTATTAAACTTTCAAGTTGCTGGCTATGCTATCTATATCTAAGTATGTTGTTGTTTCACTTCCCAACTTTGGCAGCTTAATAAATATATTTTAATGAGCAGCCATCTTGTGATTTTGTGCTGTGCTTATTTGCTTAATAAATGTATTTTGTGTATGACCTGGTGGTCAGTGTTGTAACTTAAGTCACATTTATTAAGCAAATAAGCACAAAATCACAAAATGGCTGCTCATTAAAATATATTTCTTATTTTAATATATTTATTAATAGTAAAAGTTACACTACTGACTCAGTAGTGTAACTTTTACTATTAATAAATATATTAAAATAAGAAATATATTTTAATGAGCAGCCATTTTGTGATTTTGTGCTTATTTGCTTAATAAATGTAACTTACAACACTGACCAGGTCATACACAAAATACATTTATTAAGCAAAACTTGCAAGTTGCTATCCTAATGGTATGTTCTCTACTTCTCTGGCTGCTTAATAAATATATTTTAATGAGCAGCCATCTTGTGATTTAGTGCTGTGCTTATTTGCTTAATAAATGTATTTTGTGTATGACCTGGTGGTCAGTGTTGTAACTTAAGTTACATTTATTAAGCAAATAAGCACAAAATCACAAAATGGCTGCTCATTAAAATATATTTCTTATTTTAATATATTTATTAATAGTAAAAGTTACACTACTGACTCAGTAGTCGTCATCATCTTCGCATAACTCAGATTTGGCGGATCCCTGGAGGAACTTTATGTTATATTGTTACATGAACTAATTCTAGCCTTGTATTTGCAGAACTAATAAGCTTTCTCTTTTCAAGGACACTCTAATCTTAACCAAACTTCTACCAAGCCGCTGAGAAGGTGCTTAAAGATAAATGAAACACAAAATGTTTCTTTCATGATTCAGATAGAGCATGCAATTTTAAACAACTTCCTAATTTACTTCTTTTTTCAATTTTTCTTTTTTCAATTGGTATCTAGCCCATTTCTGGAGCACTATATGGCAGCAGTTTTGCAAGAATGTTATCCATTTGCAAGAGCACTAGATGACAGCACTATTTCCTGCCATATAGAGATCCAGATGCCTACCTAGGTATCTCTTCAACACATAATATAATGGGAACAAAGCAAATTTGATAATAGAAGTAAACTGGAAACATTTTCTAAAATGCTATACTCTGTCTGAATCCGTGAAGAAAACTAAAAACTTTAACTAAACGGTTCAAACTGCCTCACTCTCCCATGCAGAGTACTCACACATCCTGGATTCAAACACAAGGGAAGGTCTATTGGCTGTGCAGCCTGTAATATTACACCAGATCACATCTGCTACTGGCTTGTCATGGTCAAGTACTAAAAAGACAACACTGAGCCGGTATACTTTATTTCCTGTGCCTGCCTGTTTGCCAGGAATCAATATGGCAGCCATATTGATAATAGATTCTACCCTCTTATTCAAATCCTGCACACTTTTATCCAACTGTATTACTGATCATATAATAGGAGTAGAATATAATTACAGCTGCAAGGCAGTTGTAAACCAAACCCACTAAATTTGTCTCTAGTTAAATGTATACAAAGTTTAAATTTATTTATACGAGCAAGATAGAGATCACTAAACATATTTCAAACAGGTTCAACTACTTTTTTATCAAAGTAAATATTTATTCATTGGCATTATGTCAACCCTATTTCCTACGTCTTCATGAAACTGTTTTTTACACGCAAAGAGTGCCCAGGATTATTCAGGTCATGACTTTGTTTACCCTTTATTATCCAACCTAACGATTACCTCAATTGATGTGGCCTGTGAAATCTGCCTGTCCCCATGCATTATTTAAAGGGTTAAGACCCCTCTGGACTGATCTAAAAGTACTTTCCTGTATTCAATCTCTCCCCCAGAAATGTATAACCATACCTCCATAGATATTGCAGGATTGACACAGGGTGGGAGGTCTACCTGCTGTCCCTCCCTTAGTTTCTCCCATTTTGGGAAAATGCCCTGTTTCCAGGGACTGCAAGACCTCTGTTCTAACTCTGACAAACCCTGCACATCTCATGTCCAGCCCTGCCTATGGTTCACCACAGTCCTCCCCCTCCTTTTTTGTCACTGCTCACAAAACGCATTCCTTTCCCCCAAAGGCTTTGGGAAATTTTGGCAGGTATGTATACCACATCCTGCTATATGGATCTGTCTGCTTCTACCATCAGATTGTTCAGGAAAGTCACAATCATTCTCTGATCTGGCTATGTGAACAGAGAAGCAGGGAGGAAGAATAAAGCAATTCTCCTTTCTTTCATACATCCTTGCAGGGCTGGCATAATTGTGAGGAAACCGAGGAAGCCACCTTGGGCCCCGCACTGATACTGTGCAGCAGTGCTGCAAATTGAGGGGCACTGGCAGCAAAGTCCTGGCACATGAGTCATGAGTCTGGCAATTCAGTCCATGACTAAGGGCCCAGCAGTTAGGGGGGCTCGCTGCCACAGGAAGGCATTGACGATTAAAATTGTTGGTAGGTGATTACTATGTTTATGCCAATCCCATACTAATAGGGGTATGAACTTGGAAATATGGGGTTCCCCCTTTAAACTGCTCTTCCATGCTCCTTTGTGTTTTATAAGAGGGCTCTACACGTGCCCCATCCCCCTTCTCAAGCACTGCAAAGCTGTATAATTTTAGCAGGTGATAATCATTACCATGGTATGTGGGGGGGGGGATTAACCCTTATTTAAAAAAGGAAAATTCCCTTTTTCACACAAGGAATGGGATTGGGAATTCATAAAGATTTGTATCTCACCCCATCACAGGAAGTTTTGCTTCATTCACTGGAGAAACATTTTTATTACAACCATTCACTTGTTGATGCATTGAATGAGTTCTACTGTCATGGATTTCGGCATCACAAATACACCTTCAAATCATTGCTAAAGAGAGAAATTAAAATAAAAAAAAACACATCTATAAAACAGTCCACTGTAACGTATGCATAAAACAGAAATTGAAAACAATTAAAGAAATATATATATAAAAAAAAAAGGAGAGAACCTTGTCAGCTTTGAAATTGTGAGAAACAACCAAAAGACACTTTACAAGGGCAATTGTATCTTTCTAGATTGCACAAGGTTTAGGCGATAAATCTAGACGATGCCTCGAGAATGCCCCAGAACACTACAACCAAGTAGTCAACCCTTTGTTTTGTTGAGACTACTGAGAGCTACTGAAATCCTTTTGGCTGTTCAAACCAATAGGATTTCAGTAGCTCTCATCCTATTGGCTAATTTGAAAATTTCAGCTAATAGGAATGCAAGGTACCCCAATATAAAAGGGGTACCTTGCATTCAATCGTCAGTGTGCGGTGGACGATCGAATGAAGAGGACCTCCACGTCACTGAAGACCGCCGCCGCTGAGGAGAAAGAAGATGGTCCCACAATGGATGAAGATGTAGCCGCCTGGAAGAAGACCTTCACTGCCGTGCTTCAGGAATAGTGAGTACCTATGTCGGGGTTAGTGTTAGTTTTTTTGTTGTTGTTGTTTTAGGGTGTTTATTTTTTTTAGATTAGGGGCCATAAAGAGCAGATTGCCCTTTTAAGGGCATGCCCATACAATGGGTAGCTTAGTTTTTTTTTAAAGTTAGGTCTTTTTTATTTTGGGGGGTTGGGTCAGTGGGGGTTTTTACTGTTATGGGTTGATTGCTTCAGGGCAATGCCCTACAAAAGGCCCTTTTAAGGGCTATTTGTAGTTTATTCTTAGATTAGGGGGTGTTTTTATTTTGGGGTGGCTTTTTTGTTTTTATAGGGGTATTAGATTAGGTTTAAAAATATATATATTGGGGGCGGAGCCTAGCCACGCTAGCTGATGGCTGCACAATAAACATGCTCCGAAATCTTTAAACCTCACTTAGCTGATTAAAACCACTAACAGATACTTAGAACATAACTTCTCATCCTAAAAGCTATCCGGAAAAGTTCCAGCAGCAGTTGGATACCCTGAAAGTGTTGGAGGCATAATATTGAGAGACTTCCCTGAGCTGCGTGGGCTAGTGCAGAAAAGGAGCACTGAGGCCTGAAAGACCGGCCTGACGGGGGCTGCCTCACTACACACGGGACTTAAGGCATTATAGTAGAAGATACCTACCCAGGCATATCGAGCAGCGTACCCTATGGAGGTTGCTTAACGGTTGTAGAGCCCTTGCATTTAAAAACAGAAGTGACCTCACAAGTTGCTCCAGTGCCAGATGAAAGCTAAGGCACATCTCTATATCAGAGGAGCTGGTGAGTGAGGGGCCTTGAAGTGGGTTTGTTTTGGTGGGTAATAAAAGTTTGGAAGCGTCTCATCGAGACTACTGCCACTGACAGCTGCGCTGGTGAACTCAGCTGGGGTGGCGATCTGGTGCAAGCAGGTCCTGTAGCTAGATTGGCACATAGCACACGACTCTCACTGGCCTTAAGTTTCATACAGGGCCCTCAGGACAGTGGTGCACGCCATCTTGTTTATCAAGTACTACAACTCCTGAGTGTTCATATTCTTAGCTACAGTCCCCAGAGAGTAGCATTGTTATGAGACTGTACTTATCAGAAAGCACAGAGTGTTCGCTTGGCTAGCTAAAGAGAAAAAGCCCAGAGTCACCCTTGTTTTATACCCAGTGGGTGGGAGTATAAACACCTAATCTTAGCTGGTAGCATTTTGGAAGGATGCCCTGTTCATTTGGAAGGGGTTTAATATACGGGTTTAATATGCGGAGCCATATAGCGGAGACTAAGAGCCACAACCCTCTGTGTACAAGATCTGCACTACATAAGTAACTGCACTGTATCCCAGCAATCAAGCCCAAAGCTATGTCAGCTAGAAGGACAATGAAATAAAATAAAACTCTCAGTCTTCAAACATGGAAAGCAACCTATGACACTGCACTTAACTCCAATAGGGGTACGGTGGATAATGCTATACAGGAGATGGTTGCTCCAGCTCTTGAAGTAAACCCCCCTCAGAACACCTATGTCACCAAAGATGACATTAAGCATCTATCCTCTAAAGCTGACATTAAGGAAGCTATGATGGACGTGAAACACATTAAGCAAGCTCAGAAAAGACATTGTGGCAATAGATCAGTGGGTCACGCTTGTTGAGGAAACTCAGGAGGCTTTGTGGTCAGAATTGCAGCACCAAGCTAGCTGTGTGCAGTCACAGGAAATGGTGGTACAGAGTTTAACATACCTGAGGCAATAAGTCCATCTGAAATTAGCAGTTACGTTCAAAAGCTGTTTAAATATATTAAAAATGCCCCAGGAGCTGCGGATGTACAGATTGAAAGAGCACATAGGGCCTTGCGACTCAAGCCGCCGGCAAGGGCCCCGCAAAGGGACATTATTCTAAAGCTTCTGTCCTACAAGTATAAAGAAGATATCCTCAGGCACTCGAGGCAACACCACCCACTGACATATGAGGGATCTGACATACAAGTTTTCACTGACTTGTGCCCGGCAACCTTACAAAAGAGAAGGGATCTTCGCTATATCACGTCCACGCTTAAGGAAAAAAAATCTAATATAGATGGGGGTTCCCCACCTGTATCATAGCCTCCAAGGATGGAACATCAGCCATATTCAGGACTGTAGCGGACTTGTCAAACTTTAATCAAACACTGGGCCTGCACATTAGACCCCTAACCATCGTGACGAAACCTGTCCCTGAGGAAGCAGATCAGGTCGGAACGAGGGAGTAAACCACCCTGCTTGAAAAGAGTCTTATTGCAAGGCCTAGCAGACCTTGCCTGCTGGCCCATAAGGATATGGGCTCATTCAGTTGAATTGCTGACTGCAGCTCCCAGAGGAACCATCTACGGCTAAGTTTTTGTATTATAGTGTAGTCAATGTTGTATGCTGTAAAATGTTTTCTTCTTTTTCACAAGATCACCCTAACAATTAATGTTTGATGTTACTGTTGTTCCACATATTTGGATGATCTTGTCTTGAGTTGTTGTTTATCAGTTCAATATTGCTGTATTTCCACACGCCCACTTCCATTCTCAATAGAACACATTTTGTCGGGAGGGATCACTACAACGTTCTCTGGAAGACCCAGGTAGCCTAGCCTTAGTTAAAACACTACCTCATACAAAGGTGGTGGCAATTGGCCCCAACCTTCACGGGGCTCATAGGACAGTCAGATACCAGGGGTAGCACATAGGGGAATGGAGATTTAGGGTAAAAATTGTATCAATGCACTCATCATACAAATAGTTTGACAGATACTAGAGTACCAGTGAGAGGCTGACACACCTATAGTCCTCCACATCCTAGTGCACTAATCCACACAAGACATGCCTAGAGGCTCTACCAGGACTCCCTTGTTAATTGATATATTGCGTAGGGACTGTTATCTTGAACACTAGAACGCATCACACAGGGCTTAGTATGAGTATGAAATGATAGGCTCCCAGCTACATAAGATGGCCAAACAGCCTCAGCTCACGACTGGATCACTGACAACTGAGATCCTAGTTGATGTGATAGCCAATGTTTTGCCCAGAGACATAGGTACCTCTGGGTCCCTTCATCTGCAAAAGACTGATGTATGTTGATGTGTTCTATATCTGTGATATTCCTCTTTGTAATATGCATCATCATGTTTATTGTTTTGTGGTTCCTTTGCATAATTATCACTGCTCCCTATGAGGTTCATTTCCCTAGGCGGGGTTGAAGCATCCTATGTATAGCTTAAACAGGTTTACCCTTGCTTAGGGCCTAGCTTCCCATTAGAGTTGGGACACACACCTCAGTTATCAAGGGAAGCGTATGATAGTTTGACATAAGGGTGGCTGTGTGTGGAACTGGAGGAGTAGGCCTAGTACAGCATTGACCACATACAATTTCAGCGAGTCCGTTGTGGATTGGAAGGCTGACAGAGGGTCTATTATGAAGTACGCACCTTGCACCCTGATATAGCAACACTTGAGTACCGTGACCATAGAGGGTCCCACTGTTGACAGACACCTTGGTTAGAAGTTCAGTAGGTAGATTAGCTATGCTATAACAGGAAAATTTGACAATGCAGCGCCAACTAATTGTTAGGCATAGCCCACATGGGCAGGTATAAGACCTGCGTGGTCCCAAGGAGAGATTAGGGTATTGGTCTTGACCGATATCACTTCTTGATAGTCCATATACAAACCAAAAGAGAAGAGGTCAAGGTTAGTGAATCAGATACTCATCTGCGGTTTCCCCTATTCACCAGGGACCAAGCTCATACAAATACATAGACATGAGGTCCGGACAGATACTTAACACCCCCAGCACTGATGGTGCCCGGTGGAGGTAGATCAGGAGTGCTGTATATGGGCCTAAGAATACTTATCTGGGTGACTTAGCTATGATCCCGAAGTCAAACGACGGAATGTTGTTCAGGCGCACAGTAGGCAGGTCTGCTGAGATAATTCTGGAAATGTGTGTATACCTTCATAAATGTTCTGGTATTGCTATTTTTATATTTTTCTAGAGTTTATCAGTGGAATAGGATTACTACTCCCTAAATTGTATTTTGTTATATTGTATATGGATCGCAGATCCAAGACCGATACTTCATTGTTAACAGTATCTTATTGATCTGCTAACTCTAAGCTTTTGATATCCCTTACCCCTACCCACATATCTCAGTTCTTAATTGTTACCCAAATACCTTCTTGCCCCTCTTGACTATGTCTCTCTTAGGCTAACTTATCTCTCCTACCCCTCCTTCCCATCTCCCCTCTTTTTTATTTTTTATTCTATGGCAAACTTACATACACAAGGGAGGCATCTCCTCATAGACGTAATAACTATCAATGTCAAAGGTTTTAACAGCCCCGGGAAAAGGTCCATGGTCACCAGAGATTTGCATAGAATGGGCGGTGACATTGTTTACATACAGGAAACTCACTTCCTGAGGTCCAGGGAACCCAGATGGTACAGTCACCAATACCCAGAATACCATATTGCCTCAGGTCCCTCAAAAAAGAACGGGTGGCCATTCTATTCCGCACTTAAGTGCCTTTCCGGCTCATAGGGACCCTGAGGGCAGATATTTGATACTAGTTGGTACATTGTATTGTAGACCAATTAAGTTGGCAAATCTATGTATTCCAGGTACCTGCCAAGATTCATTTCTTAAAAAGATCTTGCAGACAACATTGGAGGTACAAAAGGGAACGCATACATGTAGTGAAAATGAATCCTGGGAGGGGACTTCAATGCGTTTCTGAATCCCAGCCTTGACACCTCAGATGGTATCACCAGCACTCCACATAGGGTTCTTAACCCCTTAATGACCAAGGACGTGCAGGGTACGTCCTCAAAAAAAAGGCAGTTAACGCCTGAGGACGTACCCTGCACGTCCTCGGTGTGGAAAGCAGCTGGAAGCGATCCTGCTCGCTTCCAGCTGCTTTCCAGTTATTGCAGTGATGCCTCGATATGGAGGCATCCTGCAATAACCTCACATGGCCATCCGATGCAGAGAGAGCCACTCTGTGGCCCTCTCTGCACCGGACATCGATGGCCGGTATCGTTGGTGGGTGGGAGCCGAATTGGGAGGCGGGTGGGCGGCCATCGGTGTGCCGCGTGATGTCACGGGGGGGCGGGATTGGGGGCGGGACCGTCGGGGGCGCGCACGGGCACGGAGGGTGGCGGGCGGGCGCGTGCACGGGGCGGGAGCGGGTGGGAACCGCTACACTACGGAAAATCATTTCATAAAACCTGCCTAATCTTGTTTGTGCAAAAGCACAAAAAGCGATCGTGGAGGGGTGGGGGGGTTGGTTTGTGTGTGGGGAAGCTACACTACAGAAAATTTCAACAAATTAAAAAAACAAACCATTTTTTTCTTCTAAACTGGGTACTGGCAGACAGCTGCCAGTACCCAAGATGGCGCCCATTAAGTTAGAGTGGGAGGGGATAGAGCTGTTTGGGGGGGGATCAGTGAGGTTGGGGGCTAAGGGGGGATAGTACACAGCAGCATATGTAAATATGCTTAAAAAAATCATTTAAAAAAAAAACATAATTTATGTAAGAACTTACCTGATAAATTCATTTCTTTCATATTAGCAAGAGTCCATGAGCTAGTGACGTATGGGATATACATTCCTACCAGGAGGGGCAAAGTTTCCCAAACCTCAAAATGCCTATAAATACACCCCTCACCACACCCACAATTCAGTTTAACGAATAGCCAAGAAGTGGGGTGATAAAAAAGTGCGAAAGCATATAAAATAAGGAATTGGAATAATTGTGCTTTATACAAAATCATAACCACCACAAAAAAAGGGCGGGCCTCATGGACTCTTGCTAATATGAAAGAAATGAATTTATCAGGTAAGTTCTTACATAAATTATGTTTTCTTTCATGTAATTAGCAAGAGTCCATGAGCTAGTGACGTATGGGATAATGACTACCCAAGATGTGGATCTTTCCACACAAGAGTCACTAGAGAGGGAGGGATAAAATAAAGACAGCCAATTCCTGCTGAAAATAATCCACACCCAAAATAAAGTTTAACGAAAAACATAAGCAGAAGATTCAAACTGAAACCGCTGCCTGAAGTACTTTTCTACCAAAAACTGCTTCAGAAGAAGAAAATACATCAAAATGGTAGAATTTAGTAAAAGTATGCAAAGAGGACCAAGTTGCTGCTTTGCAGATCTGGTCAACCGAAGCTTCATTCCTAAACGCCCAGGAAGTAGAAACTGACCTAGTAGAATGAGCTGTAATTCTCTGAGGCGGAATTTTACCCGACTCAATATAGGCAAGATGAATTAAAGATTTCAACCAAGATGCCAAAGAAATGGCAGAAGCTTTCTGGCCTTTTCTAGAACCGGAAAAGATAACAAATAGACTAGAAGTCTTACGAAAAGATTTCGTAGCTTCAACATAATATTTCAAAGCTCTAACAACATCCAAAGAATGCAACGATTTCTCCTTAGAATTCTTAGGATTAGGACATAATGAAGGAACCACAATTTCTCTACTAATGTTGTTGGAATTCACAACTTTAGGTAAAAATTCAAAAGAAGTTCGCAACACCGCCTTATCCTGATGAAAAATCAGAAAAGGAGACTCACAAGAAAGAGCAGATAATTCAGAAACTCTTCTGGCAGAAGAGATGGCCAAAAGGAACAAAACTTTCCAAGAAAGTAATTTAATGTCCAATGAATGCATAGGTTCAAACGGAGGAGCTTGAAGAGCTCCCAGAACCAAATTCAAACTCCAAGGAGGAGAAATTGACTTAATGACAGGTTTTATACGAACCAAAGCTTGTACAAAACAATGAATATCAGGAAGAATAGCAATCTTTCTGTGAAAAAGAACAGAAAGAGCAGAGATTTGTCCTTTCAAAGAACTTGCGGACAAACCCTTATCTAAACCATCCTGAAGGAACTGTAAAATTCTCGGTATTCTAAAAGAATGCCAGGAAAAATGATGAGAAAGACACCAAGAAATATAAGTCTTCCAGACTCTATAATATATCTCTCGAGATACAGATTTACGAGCCTGTAACATAGTATTAATCACAGAGTCAGAGAAACCTCTTTGACCAAGAATCAAGCGTTCAATCTCCATACCTTTAAATTTAAGGATTTCAGATCCTGATGGAAAAAAGGACCTTGTGACAGAAGGTCTGGTCTTAACGGAAGAGTCCACGGTTGGCAAGAGGCCATCCGGACAAGATCCGCATACCAAAACCTGTGAGGCCATGCCGGGGCTACCAGCAGAACAAACGAGCATTCCTTCAGAATCTTGGAGATTACTCTTGGAAGAAGAACTAGAGGCGGAAAGATATAGGCAGGATGATACTTCCAAGGAAGTGATAATGCATCCACTGCCTCCGCCTGAGGATCCCGGGATCTGGACAGATACCTGGGAAGTTTCTTGTTTAGATGGGACGCCATCAGATCTATTTCTGGAAGTTCCCACATTTGAACAATCTGAAGAAATACCTCTGGGTGAAGAGACCATTCGCCCGGATGCAACGTTTGGCGACTGAGATAATCCGCTTCCCAATTGTCTACACCTGGGATATGAACCGCAGAGATTAGACAGGAGCTGGATTCCGCCCAAACCAAAATTTGAGATACTTCTTTCATAGCCAGAGGACTGTTAGTCCCTCCTTGATGATTGATGTATGCCACAGTTGTGACATTGTCTGTCTGAAAACAAATGAACGATTCTCTCTTCAGAAGAGGCCAAAACTGAAGAGCTCTGAAAATTGCACGGAGTTCCAAAATATTGATCGGTAATCTCACCTCCTGATATTCCCAAACTCCTTGTGCCGTCAGAGATCCCCACACAGCTCCCCAACCTGTGAGACTTGCATCTGTTGAAATTACAGTCCAGGTCGGAAGCACAAAAGAAGCCCCCTGAATTAAACGATGGTGATCTGTCCACCATGTTAGAGAGTGTCGAACAATCGGTTTTAAAGATATTAATTGAGATATCTTCGTGTAATCCTTGCACCATTGCTTCAGCATACAGAGCTGAAGAGGTCGCATGTGAAAACGAGCAAAGGGGATCGCATCCGATGCAGCAGTCATAAGACCTAGAATTTCCATGCATAAGGCTACCGAAGGGAATGATTGTGACTGAAGGTTTCGACAAGCTGTAATCAACTTAGACGTCTCTTGTCTGTTAAAGACAGAGTCATGGACACTGAATCCATCTGGAAACCCAGAAAGGTTACCCTTGTCTGAGGAATCAAAGAACTTTTTGGTAAATTGATCCTCCAACCATGATCTTGAAGAAACAACACAAGTCGATTCGTATGAGATTCTGCTAAATGTAAAGACTGAGCAAGTACCAAGATATCGTCCAAATAAGGAAATACCACAATACCCTGTTCTCTGATTACAGACAGCAGGGCACCGAGAACCTTTGTAAAAATTCTTGGAGCTGTAGCTAGGCCAAACGGCAGAGCCACAAACTGGTAATGCTTGTCCAGAAACGAGAATCTCAGGAACTAATAATGATCTGGATGAATCGGAATATGCAGATATGCATCCTGTAAATCTATTGTGGACATATAATTCCCTTGCTGAACAAAAGGTAAGATAGTCCTTACAGTTACCATCTTGAACGTTGGTATCCTTACATAACGATTCAATATTTTTAGATCCAGAACTGGTCTGAAAGAATTCTCCTTCTTTGGTACAATGAAGAGATTTGAATAAAACCCCATCCCCTGTTCCGGAACTGGAACTGGCATAATTACTCCAGTCAACTCTAGATCTGAAACACATTTCAGAAATGCTTGAGCTTTTACTGGATTTACTGGGACACGGGAAAGAAAAAATCTCTTTGCAGGAGGTCTCAACTTGAAACCAATTCTGTACCCTTCTGAAACAATGCTCTGAATCCAAAGATTGTGAACAGAATTGATCCAAATTTCCTTGAAAAAACGTAACCTGCCCCCTACCAGCTGAGCTGGAATGAGGGCCGCACCTTCATGTGGACTTAGAAGCAGGCTTTGCCTTTCTAGCTGGCTTGGATTTATTCCAGACTGGAGATGGTCTCCAAACTGAAACTGCTCCTGAGGATGAAGGATCAGGCTTTTGTTCTTTGTTGAAACGAAAGGAACGAAAACGATTATTAGCCCTGTTTTTACCTTTAGATTTTTTATCCTGTGGTAAAAAAGTTCCTTTCCCACCAGTAACAGTTGAAATAATGGAATCCAACTGAGAACCAAATAATTTGTTACCCTGGAAAGAAATGGAAAGTAAAGTTGATTTAGAAGCCATATCAGCATTCCAAGTTTTAAGCCATAAAGCTCTTCTAGCTAAAATAGCTAGAGACATAAACCTGACATCAACTCTGATAATATCAAAAATGGCATCACAGATAAAATTATTAGCATGCTGAAGAAGAATAATAATATCATGAGAATCACGATGTGTTACTTGTTGCGCTAAAGTTTCCAACCAAAAAGTTGAAGCTGCAGCAACATCAGCCAAAGATATAGCAGGTCTAAGAAGATTACCTGAACACAGATAAGCTTTTCTTAGAAAGGACTCAATTTTCCTATCTAGAGGATCCTTAAATGAAGTACCATCTGACGTAGGAATAGTAGTACGTTTAGCAAGGGTAGAAATAGCCCCATCAACTTTAGGGATCTTGTCCCAAAATTCTAATCTGTCAGACGGCACAGGATATAATTGCTTAAAACGTTTAGAAGGAGTAAATGAATTACCCAAATTATCCCATTCTTTGGAAATTACTGCAGAAATAGCATTAGGAACAGGAAAAACTTCTGGAATAACCACAGGAGCTTTAAATACCTTATCTAAACGTTTAGAATTAGTATCAAGAGGACCAGAATCCTCTATTTCTAAAGCAATTAGTACTTCTTTAAGTAAAGAACGAATAAATTCCATTTTAAATAAATATGAAGATTTATCAGCATCAACCTCTGAGACAGAATCCTCTGAACCAGAGGAATCATCAGAATCAGAATGATGATGTTCATTTAAAAATTCATCTGTAGGGAGAGAAGTTTTAAAAGATTTTTTACGTTTACTAGAAGGAGAAATAACAGACATAGCCTTCTTTATGGATTCAGAAACAAAATCTCTTATATTATCAGGAACATTCTGCACCTTAGATGTTGAAGGAACTGCAACAGGCAATGGTACTTTACTAAAGGAAATATTATCTGCTTTAACAAGTTTGTCATGACAATCAATACAAACAACAGCTGGAGGAATAGCTACCAAAAGTTTACAGCAGATACACTTAGCTTTGGTAGATTCAGCACTTGACAGCAATTTTCCTGTAGTATCTTCTGACTCAGATGCAACGTGAGACATCTTGCAATATGTAAGAGAAAAAACAACATATATATAAAGCAAAATTGATCAAATTCCTTAAATGACAGTTTCAGGAATGGGAAAAAATGCCAAAGAACAAGCTTCTAGCAACCAGAAGCAATAAAAAATAAGACTTAAATAATGTGGAGACAAAAGTGACGCCCATATTTTTTCGCGCCAAATAAGACGCCCACATTATTTGGCGCCTAAATGCTTTTTGGCGCCAAAAATGACGCCACATCCGAACGCCGAAATTTTTGGCGCAAAATAACGTCAAAAAATGACGCAACTTCCGGCGACACGTATGACGCCGGAAACGGAAATAGAATTTTTGCGCCAAAAAAGTCCGCGCCAAGAATGACGCAATAAAATGAAGCATTTTCAGCCCCCGCGAGCCTAACAGCCCACAGGAAAAAAGTCAAATTTTAAGGTAAGAAAAATGTTAAATTAAAAAGCATTATCCCAAATATGAAACTGACTGTCTGAAAATAAGGAAAGTTGAACATTCTGAGTCAAGGCAAATAAATGTTTGAATACATATATTTAGAACTTTATAAACAAAGTGCCCAACCATAGCTAGGAGTGTCACAGAAAATAAGACTTACTTACCCCAGGACACTTATCTACATATAGCAGATAGCCAAACCAGTACTGAAACGAGAATCAGCAGAGGTAATGGTATATATAAGAGTATATCGTCGATCTGAAAAGGGAGGTAAGAGATGAATCTCTACGACCGATAACAGAGAACCTATGAAATAGACCCCTTAGAAGGAGATCACTGCATTCAAATAGGTAATACTCTATTCACATCCCTCTGACATTCACTGCACGCTGAGAGGAAAAACGGGCTCCAACTTGCTGCGGAGCGCATATCAACGTAGAATCTAGCACAAACTTACTTCACCACCTCCATCGGAGGCAAAGTTTGTAAAACTGAATTGTGGGTGTGGTGAGGGGTGTATTTATAGGCATTTTGAGGTTTGGGAAACTTTGCCCCTCCTGGTAGGAATGTATATCCCATACGTCACTAGCTCATGGACTCTTGCTAATTACATGAAAGAAATATATATAGCTTTTATTTTAGTACTGGCAGACTTTCTGCCAGTACTTAAGATGGCGGGGACAATTGTGGGGTGGGGGAGGGAAGAGAGCTGTTTGGGAGGGATCAGGGGGTCTGATGTTTTAGGTGGGAGGCTGAGCTCTACACTAAATCTAATATTAACCCTGCAAGCTCCCTACAAGCTACCTAATTAACCCCTTCACTGCTAGCCATAATACACGTGTGATGCGCAGCGGCATTTAGCGGCCTTCTAAATACCAAAAAGCAACGCCAAAGCCATATATGTCTGCTATTTCTGAACAAAGGGGATCCCAGAGAAGCATTTACAACCATTTGTGCCATAACTGCACAAGCTGTTTGTAAATGATTTCAGTGAGAAACCTAAAATTGTGAAAAATTTTACGTTTTTTTTAATTTGATCGCATTTGGCGGTGAAATGGTGGCATGAAATATACCAAAATGGGCCTAGATCAATACTTGGGGTTGTCTACTACACTACACTAAAGCTAAAATTAACCCTACAAGCTCCCTACATGCTCCCTAATTAACCCCTTCACTGCTGGGCATAATACACGTGTGGTGCGCAGTGGCATTTAGTGGCATTCTAATTACCAAAAAGCAACACCAAAGCCATATAAGTCTGCTATTTCTGAACAAAGGGGATCACAGAGAAGAATTTACAACCATTTGTGCCATAATTGCACAAACTATTTGTAAATAATTTCAGTGAGAAACCTAAAGTTTGTGAAAAAAATTGTGAAAAAGTGAACGATTTTTTTTATTTGATCGCATTTGGCGGTGAAATGGTGGCATGAAATATACCAAAATTGGCCTAGATCAATACTTTGGGTTGTCTACTAAAAAAAAATATATACATGTCAATGGATATTCAGGGATTCCTGAAAGATATTAGTGTTCTAATGTAACTAGTGCTAATTTTGAAAAAAAAAAGTGGTTTGCAAATAGCAAAGTGCTACTTGTATTTATGGCCCTATAACTTACAAAAAAAGCAAAGAAGATGTAAACATTGGGTATTTCAAAACTCAGGACAAAATTTAGAAACTATTTAGCATAGGTGTTTTTTGGTGGTTGTAGATGTGTAACAGATTTTGGGGGTCAAATTTAAAAATAGTGGGTTTTTTTTCAATTTTTCCTCATATTTTATAATTTTTTTATAGTAAATTATAAGATATGATGAAAATAATGGTATCTTTTGAAAGTCCATTTAATGGCGAGAAAAACGGTATATAATATGTGTGGGTACAGTAAATGAGTAAGAGGAAAATTACAGCTAAATACAAACACCGCAAAAATGTAAAAATAGCCTTGGTCCCAAACGGACAGAAAATGGAAAAGTGCTGCGGTCATTAAGGGGTTAAGCGTCTCTCCAGGTCCCTAAGAGATCTTGTTCTCCACGATGTGTGGAGTACATTGCACCCAACAACTAGGAGTATTTCCGCCTTAATACAAATGACTCCATGAGTAGCACCACAATATGGGAGGCACACAAGAGTGTGATCAGGGGTGTCCTGATTAAACATAAATCTGCAGTAAATAGAAAGAGAAGAGAACAGTATTCCCCGTATTAGAGACGGGGTCCTAAGGGACTTAGCGAATTGGAAGAATAAAACCATATCTTGGCTGGGACGCATACATGTAGTGAAAATTAATATTCTACCCAGGGTGCGTCAGCATCTCATTATATCTGTCAAATACAGTCTGAAATTGAGTCCTAAATTTGGAATGGTCTTAGAACAAGACTTTGTAAAAGAACCATCTATCTCCCCAGGTGTAGGGGGGGATTGGGAGTCCCTCAGCTCGATATATACCGCAGAGTCATTGGCATGCATAGACTAGTAGAACTATGTCAATGCCAAGCTGATAAGGCATGGATAGAAATCGATAATGAGATCCTACAAAGGGGAAATGTGGGCTCGCTCGCATGGGTTTCCTCAGCCAACCGACCAAGACAGTTACAGTTTTAACTGAGACAGAGTTGTCTGTCTGGAGAGTCGCGTCTCATCTGCTCAGTCACCTAATACCCCAAGTGTGTGAGAACCCAGATTTGGGCATAGCAATAAGAGCACACATTCCGGGCTCCTCCTATCCCCTATAAGAAGCAATCATAGCGAATGCCCTTCACCAGGGGAAGATAAAGACCCAGGGTGAGTTGGCTGAGTGGGAGGCTTGGCTGTTCTCCTCCTGGTTCTGAGTGACTCAATTCCACCATTTCTTTCACACGCACAAAGCGAAAGACTCCTTCACAAGACAAAAAACTTTTTTCGAGGCATTATGCACATCGGGGCACACCCCAAGTCACTTGATCTCAATCATTTACAGGATGTTGATCGTAAAAGATGAAACGGTACTTCCGACATATGCAGACGCTTGGAACAGGGATCTGGGATTGGAGATTGACACCAAAAGTTGGGTTCAAATATTTGACAAAGCCAAAAAAGTATCGGTCTCATCAAGACTCCAGGAGATGCAATAGCAATTCCTTAGCCAATGGTATTTGACCCCACAAAGGCTGAAAAGAATCTACCCCAATATTAGCGGGAATGCTGGAGAGGATGCAGAGAGGAGGGAACCCTCCTACACATCTGGTGGGCTTTCCCTCAATTATGCCCCTTCTGGGATAATGTATTTAGAGAGAGCAGCAGACTCCTGAATATCATCATACCCCCCAATCCGCATTATTTAATATATCATAATCTCCTCAAAATTAAGGAGGAGGCTAAGCAACGCCTATTCCTCCTAATGCTGAATTGTACCAAGTGTCTCATACCCCAACACTGGCAACAAGTCCCGAGTTTGGAGGAGTGGAGGGCTCGAACCGGGGACTTGTTGGGCTGGAGAGATATCACTACTGAAAGCTGGAAAATTGGTTACATATGAATACATGCAATTAATATGGGAGGGTAGAGGCCCTTAGATGCTGTCTGGGGGCCTATGGACCTGATATGCCTGATCAGTGACCTTCCCAGGTGTGCAAACGCGGAGACCTGCAGGACTCTGCAGATGATTGCTTTTTTGTTAGACCTAACCCCCCTTTTTTCCTTCTTCTTCCCCATATACCCCACCCCCTCTTCCCCTTCTTCTCCACCCTCTCCTTCTTCTCGACCCTCCCTGACTCTAGTCTTAGACTTTTTCTTTCTCTTTTTCTCTCATGTTGGCACCCGAAATAGGCCTCCAAGGCTCCCTGTTGAGTGAATTAACAATAGGGATGTAAGAAAATGTTTCTAAGCCTTATTGATATACCAGGCCTGATTGGGTGCTTATTTAATTTTGCATTCATGTACTATATCATTGTTCGTACAGAAGTATGGACGTAGTTGAAAGCTTTATGATCAATATTTGAACATACCTCAGCCTTGTCAAAAGACTTTCAGATGCAATGTAAGGTATTGACTAGAACAGCACAAATACAAAGTTAAGTAAACATGTTTTATGCACTTTGATGTAATGGACATTGTTGTTTAATGATCACCTATTATGTACAGCTGTCTAATTCTGTTTAATAAAGCTTGTTGGAAAAAAAAAAAAAAATATATATATATATATATATATATATATATATATATTTGGATAATTTCGATTGTATTTTTATGTATTTTTTTTGTAATATTAGATTTTTTATTTTAATTTAATCTTACTTACTTTTTTTTCTTACTTTTTTATGTAATGTTAGGATTTATTATTTAAATTTTAAGTTAGGATTTTTTTAGTTTAGTAATTGTTAATTAATTTATTAATAAGTCTTTTTTATTTTATGTAATTGGGGTAAATTTAGAGGGTGTTAGGTTAGGGGGCTTAGTGACTAGATTAATACTTTGCGTTGTGGGGGGATGGTGGTTTAGGGGTTAATAGGTTAATTAGGGAGATTGTGTTTTAGGTGGTCGGTGGATTAGGGGTCAATAGATCGGGTAATTAGGTACTTTGCGTTATGGGGGGTGGTGGTTTAGGGGGTAATAGAGTTGATAGGTACTTTGTGTTGTGGGGGATGGCGATTTAGGGGTTAATACATTTATTAGCTAGTTTGCGATGTGGGGGTTGGTGGATTAGGAGTTAATAGTTTAAATAGGCAGTTTGCATTGTGGGTGGTTGGCGGTTTAGAGGTTAATACATTTTATTATTAGTTGTGATGTTAGAGGATGGCGGATTAGGGGTTAATACATTTTATTATTAGCTGCGATGTGGGTGGTTGGCAGTTTAGAGGTTAATACATTTTATTAGTAGTTGCAATGTGGGGGGATGGCGGTTTAGAGTTTAATACATTTTATTATTAGTTGCGATGTGGAGTGATGGTGGATATAGGGGTTTTGACTTGTCAGGTTTATTTTTGGGAGGTAGGTTTGACTTTTACGGGTGTTTTTCATTTTTGTTTGTTTATTTCTTAGGCGCCGGCAGTTCATAACTCCAGAAATGTCTATTTCCGCACATTTCTGAACGTCGCTGGTTTATCCAACTTATGGCAGTTTATCATCTGATGGCGCCGTATATGTGATTCACCTGATGTGCGAGGTGAACTTATGGGTGGCGTGGGTTTCAGCAGTTGCGCTGAAACCTGCGTCGTGTATATATAATCTTGCCCCTAGCATCTGTTTAATTCCTTAATAAAAACCTAGAGGCCTACTTTAGTTAGCTGAACAGAAAGTATCAGGAGCTAAATAATTAAAAAAATAAGCTTTATTTCACATATTAAAATATAAAATAACAAACATGAAGACAATAGAAAATCGTAGAGTCATGGAATAAACGGGATGATGGTTTCAGCTAATAGCCGAAATCTTGGTATAAAAATCATTTTAAAAAAGGTGCTATAAAGAATCATATTGCCCATTACACTACAAATTATAGGCCAGATTACAAATGGAGGGGTATTTAACTCTTCAGCTTGAGCGTTAACTCTGCTAGAAGTAAGCTTTTTGCGCCAGTTGGGTAGCGCTCATATTATACTAACCTGATGCGTGTAGGAAGACGAATCTAAAATATTGCGCGAAAATATTAATATTTCACATTCCAATATTCTTCACATAGAAGAACATGTTTTTATTTAATCATAAATACATACACTCACCGGACCCTTTATTAGGTACAACTTGTGGGTTGGACCCCCTTTTACCTTCAGAACTGCCTTAATTCTTCATGGCATAAATTCAACAAGATGCTGGAAACATTCCTCAGAGATTTTGGTCCATATTGACATGATAGCATCATGCAGTTGCTGCAGATTTGTCGGCTGCACATCCATGACGCGAATCTCCCGTTCCACCACATACCAAAGGTGTTCTATTGGATTGAGATCTGGTAACTGTGGAGGCCATTGGAGTACAGTGAACTCATTGTCATGTTCAAAAAACCAGTTTGAGATGATTTGAGCTTTGTGACATGGTGCATTATCCTGCTGGAAGTAGCCGTCAGAAGATGGGTACACTTTAGTCATAAAGGGATGGACATGGTCAGCAGCAATACGCAGGTAGGCCGTGGCGTTTAAACTATGCTCAATTGGTACTAAGGGGCCCAAAGTGTGAGAAAATATCCCCCACACCATTACACCACCACCACCAGCTTGAACCATTGATACAAGGCAGGATGGATCCATGCTTTCAGGTTGTTTACGCCAAATTCTGAACCTACCATCTGAATGTTGCATCTGAAATCAGGACTCATCATACCAGGCAATGTTTTTCCAATCTTCTTTTGTCCAATTTTGTTGAGCCTGTGCAAATAGTATCCTCAGTTTCCTGTTCTTAGCTGACAGGAGTGGAACCCGGTGTGGTCTTCTGTTGCTGTAGCCCATTTGCTTCAAGGTTCGATGTGTTGTGCTTTCAGAGATGGTATTCTGCATACCTTGGTTGTAATGAGTGGTTATTTGAGTTACAGTTGACTTTCTATCATCTTGAATCAGTCTACCCATTCTCTATTGACCTCCGACATCATCAAGGCATATTTGTCCACACAACCTCTGCTCACTCAATATTTTCTCTTTTTCTGACCATTCTCTGTATACCCTAGAGATGGTTGTGTGGGAAAGTCCCAGTAGATCAGCAGTTTATGAAATACTCAGACCAGCCCGTCTGGCACCAACAACCATGCCATGTTCAAAGTCACTTAAATCTCCTTTCTTCACCATTCTGATGCTCGGTTTGAAATTCAGCAAGTCGTCTTCACCACGCCTAGATGCCTAAATGCTTTGAGTTGCTGCCATGTGATTGGCTGATTAGCAAACTGTGTTACTAAGCAATTGAATAGGTGTACCTAATAAATTAGCCAGTGAGTTTATTTCTATATATATATGATAGTATTTTGGCACAATATATATCTATACAGGTATATCTCACTCATACAGCGGGTTAGGGACTGGAGCCCCGCTGTAAAGTGAAAACTGCCTTATAGTGAAACAAGTCAGTTTTTGTTTTCTTTCACTTGCCAGTGTGTTTAATAACTTCAAAACATGTTTGAACTAACTTATATTAGGTGTGCAATAGCTACGGAGACCATATTGCTGCTTTAAAAAGGGACACACGAAAAATACATATGTCAGGATTCTTATACAAAGCATTTCTTTAATAGCTCTGAAAACAGCCCTTACATATGTATTTTTCATATGTGTCCCTTTTTAAAGCAGCAATATGGTCACCTTAGCAATAGCGTTATGTTTAGTTAAACACTAGCACAGTAAAGTGCAGTATGCAATAAAAACTGTACAGTACCTGTAAAATAGTGAGAATTACTGCAGTAAGATTTGGCAGACTACAACACTGAGACACGGGGGCCTATTTATCAAGCCGTCAACTGTGCTGCATTCGTCGGCACCAATACGCTCGCCTGACATCGCCTAACATCAGCCAATAGGATTTTTTTCTACCTTAATTCCGATTGGCTGATAGAATTCTATCAGCCAATCAGAATCTAAGGGACGCCATCTTGGATGACATCATTTAAAGGTACCTTCATTTGTCGTTAGTCCGTCGGATGAAGAGGAAGCTCTGCGTCGGATGTCTTGAAGATGGACCCGCTCCGCGACGGAAGGATGAAGATAGAAGATGCCCTCTGGATGAAGACTTCTGCCCATCTGGAGGACCACTTCTGCCCGTCTGGAGGACCTCTTCTGCCGGCTTCGTTGAGGACATCTTGCCGCTTGGATGAAGACTTCTCCCGGTAAGTGAATCTTCGGGGGTTAGTGTTAGGATTTTTTTAAGGGTGTATTGGGTGGGTTTATTTTTTAGGTTAGGGCTTTGGGCCTGCAATAGAGCTAAATGCCCTTTTAAGGGCAATGCCCATCCAAATGCCCTTTTCAGGGCAATGGGGAGCTTAGGTTTTTTTAGTTAGGCTTTTATTTGGGGGGGTTGGGTGGTGGGTTTTACTGTTGGGGGGGTTGTTTGTATTTTTGTTTACAGGTAAAAGAGCTGATATCTTTGGGGCAATGCCCCACAAAAGGCCCTTTTAAGGGCTATTGATAGTTTAGTTTAGGCTAGTGGGGGGGGTTTATTCTGGGGGGGGGGGCTTTTTTATTTTAGGGCTATTAGATTAGGTGTAATTAGTTTAAATATCTTGTAATTTGTTTTTATTTTCAGTGTTTAGTGTGCTTTTTTTCGTGATTTAGCTAATTTAATTTAATTTATTTAATTGTATTTAATGTAGGTAATTTATTTAATTGTAGTGTAGTGTTAGGTGTTAGTCTTAGGTTAGGTTTAATTTTACAGGTCAATTTGTATTTATTTTAGCTAGGTAGTTATTAAATAATTAATAACTATTTAGTAACTATTCTACCTAGTTAAAATAAATGCAAACTTGCCTGTAAAATAAAAATAAAGCCTAAGCTAGCTACAATCTAACTATTAGTTATATTGTAGCTAGCTTAGGGTTTATTTTATAGGTAAGAATTTAGTTTTAAATAGGAATATTTAGATAATAATTGTAGGTTTTATTTAGATTTATTTTAATTATATTTAAGTTAGGGGGTGTTAGGGTTAGGGTTAGACTTAGGTTTAGAGGTTAATAAATTTAGAATAGTGGCTGCGACGTTGGGGGCGGCAGATTAGGGGTTAATAAGTGTAGGTAGGTTGCGGCGACATTGGGGGCGGCAGATTAGGGGTTAATAAATATAATGTAGGTGGCGGCAATGTTGGGGCAGCAGATTAGGGGTTAATAAATATAATGTAGGTGGCGGCGATGTCCGGAGCGGCAGATTAGGGGTTAATAAGTGTAAGATTAGGGGTGTTTAGACTTGGGGTTCATGTTAGGGTGTTAGGTGTAAACATAACTTTTATTTCCCCATAGGAATCAATGGGGCTGCGTTACTGAGTTTTACGCTGCTTTTTGGCAGGTGTTAGACTTTTTCTCAGCCGGCTCTCCCCATTGATGTCTATGGGGAAATCGTGCACGAGCACGTACGACCAGCTCACCGCTGACTTAAGCAGTATTGAAGTGCGGTATGGAGCACAATTTTGCTCTATGCTCACTTTTTGTCTTTTAACGCCGGGTTTGTAAAAACCTGTAATACCAGCGCTGCAGGTAAGTGAGCGGTGAGACAAAACTGCAGGTTATCATCGCACAGCTCCTAACGCAAAACTCGTAATCTGGCTGAAAGATTGTTCAACATTATGGTTTAGGGAAAGGCTACAAAAAGCTATCGCAGAGATTTAAGATGTCAGTGTCCACTGTGAGGAACATAGTGAGGAAATGGAAGACCACAGGCACAGTTCTTGTTAAGGCCAGAAGTGGCAGGCCAAGTAAAATATCAGCGAGGCAAAGGCAAAGGTTGGTGAGAATGGTCAAGAACAGCCCATAGACCACCTCTAAAGACCTACAACATCATCTTGCTGCAGATGTTGTCACTGTGCATCGTTCAACAATTCAGCGCACTTTTCACAAGAAGCTGTATGGGAGAGTGATGCAGAAGAAGCCTTTTTTGCACACACGCCACAAACAGAGTTGCTTGAGGTATGCAAACGCACATTTGGACAAGCAAGCTTCATTTTGGAAGAAGGTGCTGTGGACTGATGAAACAAAGATTGAGTTATTTGGTCATAACAAGGGGCGTTATGCATGGCAGCAAAAGAACGCAGCGTTCCAAGACAAACACTTGCTACCCACAAAAAAATTTGGTGGATGTTCCAACATGCTGTGGGGCTGTGTGGCCAGTGCCGGTACTGGGAATCTTGTTAAAGTTGAGGATCGCATGCATTCCACTCAATATCAGCAGAAACTTGAGAATAATGTTGAGGAATCATTCACAAAGTTGAAATTACGCCAGGGCTGGATATTTCAACAAGACAATGACCCAAAACACTGCTCAAAATCGACTCTGGCATTTATGCAGAGGAACAAGTACAATGTTCTGTAATGGCCATCCCAGTCCCCAGACCTGAATATCATTGAAAATCTGTGGGGTGATTTGAAGCGGGCTGTCCATGCTTGGCAAACCTAACTGAACTGGAGATGTTTTGCAAGGAGGAATGGTCCAAAATACCTTCATCCAGAATCCAGACACTCATTACAGGCTATATGAAGCAAATTCAGCAAAAACAAATGAGGTGCACAGGCAGCCGGTGGTAAGTTCAAGTTTCTTTATTGCAATTAAAAATCTTTGTCCCAACAGGGATATAGGATTCTCAAGCTGTGCAGTAGATGGAGATAGCTTCACTTCAGTGACTATCTGCTGACATGTTTCGGCAATTAAGCCGTAATCGTAGCTGCAGTCTCAGGTGAGCACCAGTCCTATATACTGGTTCCTGTTACCTGATTGGTTAAAAATGATTAAAACCATACCTGAAGTGAAGCTAGATCCAGCTCTTCTCAAGTTAAATACAACAGGATAACATTTGTCCCATTTCAAAAATATGATAGATACAATCATTTGTGAATTCTAAATTTAAACAATCAACCATATGTATATGAAATAAGCTAAACACTTATTGGAAAATGAATCCTAATATTTGTAATATAATCAAAAGTCACATCAATACTTGTTAATACATCTGTTAACTGGAAGGGGATAGATAATTTTCCAAATACCTCCTTCTAATTTATTCAATGAATGTGTATAAATACTTTATAAACAAATACAAATGAAACCAACAAAAGTGAAAATTTGACTTAATGCTAAAGAGCATACAGCTTACAAGCATACCCATATAAATCTTTATTGTATATATATATATACAAATAATGTTTTAATGTATAGATTTTTCTCTCTCTCTAATCTATGCTAAATGGGTATGTAAGGATATAGTGTTGTAATTACATATTTCAGAGTTAAAATGTGGAAACACAGACCCAGGACCAGGAATTTTATTCCCAGAAATTAATCAGGTCAAATTCTGAATTTAACCCTTCTGGAACTCTGGTCCTGAGTCTGTGTATCCAAAATACTTCTCTTTTTTCCAGCAACCTCTCTCTGTCACCACCTCTTTTATTCGTTTTGACCTGTTCTATAATGGTCCATCTAAATGACTTAATACTTGTTTGATGACAAATTTTAAAGTGCTGGACCAGAGGTGTAGTAAGTTTACCATTTTTAATATTTGAGATATGTTCCCTAATCCTTTCTCTAGTCTCTCTAGTTGTGAGTCCTGTATACTGTATATTGCATTCTATGCAGGTAAGTAAATAGATTGCGAACCTTGTTCTGCAATTCAAACAAGAGAAATGTCGAAAGTTCTCTCCAGTTACACAGCTTCTGAAGCCTTCTCCCTGTTGTAAAAATTCACAGGCAGTACACTGAGAGAAATTGCATTTATAGGTGCCTTTAAATGTCATCCAGGATGAGCCTACCTCATCCCTAACTCTAAGCTGTGTAGGAGCAAGTATATTACTAAGGTTTACACCACGTCTGAAGGCATATCTACACCCTTTTGAAACAGTATCTACCAAGCCATCATCTGCTTTAAGAATATTGAAGTGTTTCCTAACAATATTGCAGATCTGGTGGAATTGGTTACTGTATTGGGTAATAAAAGATACCCCCTCGAATTCATTTGTTCTATCTTTGATTTTATTTTCAAGATAGATATTTCTTGGGTTTGCCCCAATGTTCAATCTATGATGACTGACAAGGTCTCTTTTATAGCCTCTTTCGCAAAACCTCTCCTCCAGCTCTAAAGATTGTGTTTCATATTCCTTATCCGTTGTGCAATTCCTCCGGAGTCTAATAAATTGTCCTTTAAGGACCGACTTAAAGACTCTTTTTGGATGGTTGCTTTTGGCATGGAGGAGGGTATTGCCAGTGATGGGTTTCCTGTATACTCTACTACTAACATGACTGTTATTCATGCCTGTCAGAGTGACATCCAAATAATTAATACTTGTTTTGTTAAATTCAGATGTGAATTTTATGCCAACACTGTTTTCATTAAGTAGGGATACAAAGCTCAAAGCTTCCTCTTCTGTACCATACCAGATCATTAGCAGGTCGTCAATATACCTCCTATAATACATGATCTTATGTTTCCAAAGTTCATCACATCAAAAGATGTGGGACAGCTCCCACCAACCCATAAAAAGGTTGGCGTATGAAGGGGCAAACTTTGCCCCCATAGCTGTCCCACATCTCTGGAGGTAATGAACTCCCTCGAAAACAAAGGCATTGTGTGTAAGTAAAAATTCTGTCACTCTGAGGATAAAGCCACAGAACCTGTGGCTATAGTTAGTAAATCTTGACAGGCAAAAATTTAAAGCTTCTAGGCCCTTGCTGTGTGGAATGGAGGAGTACAGTGCCACAACATCAATTGTGAGCCAACTGTATCCCTCCCTCCAAACTACATTGTCCATCTCATTTAGTAGTTGTTTGGTGTCTCTCAGATAACTATTAAGACCCCTAACCAGTGGCTGCAAAATTTCATCCAGCCACTGAGAAAGGGGTTCGAACAGAGAGCCAATACCACTAATAATGGGCCTGCCTTTCACGTCCACAAGAGACTTGTGGACTTTGGGCAAAAAATTGAAGATGGGAGTTATAGGGCAATCTACCACCAAAAAATCAAATGTGGGTTGATCTATGTACCCTTCTTCCTTCCCATCATCCAATAACTGTAACAAATCACGTTTGAAACGGTGTACAGGATGGAAGTCTAATACTTGGTATTGTGAGGGGTCAGTGAGTTGTCTTAATGCTTCTTGGATAAAAAAAACTCTTATCCATAACTACTACTGACCCCCCCTTATCAGCTGACCTGATCACCAAGTTATGATTCTCCTTAAGACTATTCAGGGTAGAAAACTCCTCCTTACTAAGGTTGGAGTAATTACTCCCATGAATGGTGTAAGCCAATTTATTTAAATCAGATTCAACCCTGCTCTGAAATTTTTCCAAAATTGTACCTCTGGTGTGTATGGGATAATATTTGGAGGTAGGGCGAAAAGAAGGACCTTTATCAAATGTGTTATCAGATGTATCTAATTCCAATAGTCCCTCTGTTCGCAACACCTCCAAATTCTCTAAATCCCAGGCCTCCCCAAAAGAAAGAGGGGGATCCTTGTGAGCTGAAATGTAATCAGTAGTTTCCCTGTCTAATAAAGGTTCATTGGATGTTGTGCTGTAATGTTTTTTTAAAGTCAAATTCCTTATCAACCTGTTAACGTCCACCAACGTTTGAAAAAGGTTAAAATTATTGGTAGGTACAAAGTTGAGACCAAAGCTCAAAACTTTGTGTTCCAATTCATTGAGTGGACGTGAAGACAAATTGACAATAGAATTTACTTGTACTTGGTCTGTGACCTGCCTCTTCTGGGGGGTAATGGGGTCCCTTTGAGAATTCCCTTTTCTCCCATTTCTCCTCCCCCCCCCTTCGAATCTTTTTGGTGCCTTTGAAAAAACCTGCACAATTTCAGCCTGCTCAGTGTTGCCTGAAGCTAGAGTTTCAGTTTCTCTTTCTTGTTCTAATGAATATTTAGTACCTACATTAGATAAAGGGGTAATAAGAGACATATTCCCAGATTTATGTGTAGTACTACTAGCTTCTGTCTCCTCCCTTTACTGGGAATCTTGTTAAAGTTGAGGATCGCATGCATTCCACTCAATATCAGCAGAAACTTGAGAATAATGTTGAGGAATCATTCACAAAGTGGAAATTACGCCAGGGCTGGATATTTCAACAAGACAACGACCCAAAACACTGCTCAAAATCTACTCTGGCATTTATGCAGAGGAACAAGTACAATGTTCTGTAATGGCCATCCCAGTCCCCAGACCTGAATATCATTGAAAATCTGTGGGGTGATTTGAAGCGGGCTGTCCATGCTTGGCAAACCTAACTGAACTGGAGATGTTTTGCAAGGAGGAATGGTCCAAAATACCTTCATCCAGAATCCAGACACTCATTACAGGCTATATGAAGCGTCTAGAGGCTGTTATTTCTGCTAAAGGAGTCTCTACTAAATATTAATGCAATATTTCTGTTGGGGTACCCACATTTATGCACCTGTCTAATTTCGTTTGGATGCATATTGCACATTTTCTATTAATCCAATAAACCTCATTTCACTACTGAAATATTACTGTGTCCTTCAGTTATTTGATAGATCAAAATGAAATTGCTGATCCAAACATCCAATTATTTATAAATGAAAATCATGGAAATTGTCAGGAGTGCACAAACTTTTGCATACGATTGTATATATACTGTATGCATATATATATATATATATATATATATATATACAGTATATATATATATATATATATATATATATATATATATATATTATACTTTATGGCTCCTATGACAGATGTGACATTTAACTAAACTGATATCATAGAAAGTCATTACCTTCTACATAAGACCGCTAAAACTAAGATCCCTTGTTTTTCAGAATCATCTATGGTTTTGAATTGAAAATCCTCCAAGACCTTATTCTGGGAACATTTTAAATCAAGACTTACCTCTTCTGTTCTTAGACAAACTATTCTTGCTCATACATCTAATCTCTTTTACAATAGTTTTGATCATTAGGACATAGGGGTATATTTATCAATGTGCGAGCGGACATGATACTAAGTAGAGTATCATGTCCTTTGCACATTGACAGCATACGCTGTCGGCATTTATCATTGCACCAGAAGTTCTTGTGAACTGCTGGTGCAATGCCGCCCCCTGCAGATACACGGCTGCTAGCAGGGGGTGTCAATCAATCTGATCGTATTCGATCGGGTTGATTTCTGTCCGCGGCCTCAGAGCAGGAGGACAAGTCATGGAGCAGCGGTCTTTAGACCGCGGCTTCATAACTTCTGTTTCCGGCGAGCTTGGAAACAAGGGGCCTGAAGCGCCATACGGAGCTTGATAAATATGCCCCATATTATCAATCAACTGTAAGAGGTGCACATATTAAATTATATAATCATCATTAAAGGAATATGAAAAACCACATATTTTCTTTCATGATTCAGATAGAGCACACATTTTTAAGCAACGTTCTAATTTACTCCTAGGGGCCGATTTATTAAGAGTCGGACAGACATGATCCGCTTTAGTGATCATGTCCGCCTGACATCACCGAATGCCGACAGCATACGCAGTCGGCATTTAACATTGCACAAGGAGTTCTGGTGAACTGCTTGTACAATGCCGCCCCCTGCAGATTCACGCCCAATCGGCTGCTAGCAGGGGGTGTCAATCAACCCGATCGTATGTGATCGGGCTGATTGTTGTACGCCGCATCAGAGGTGGCGTATGAGTTAAGGAGCAGCGGTCTTCATTCTCTTGGTACCTTTATTTAAAAGAAAAGGAATGTAAGCTTAGGAGCCAGCCCATTTTTGGTTCAGCACCCTGGGTAGTGCTTGCTGATAGGTGGCTGATAATAGGAGTAAATTAGAAAGTTGCTTAAAATTGCATGCTCTCTCTGAATCATGAAAAAAAATATTGGGTTTCATATCCCTTTAAACTTATGTAAAACTATCCGTAATTTTTTTTTATTTTACAATTTTTATCCAAGTAAACAGATAATCTTAAAGGGACATGAAAAAAATGTATTCATGATTTAGGTAAAAAAAAAAATCCTTCTATTATCAAATTTGCTTAATTGTCGGTATCATTTGTTGAAGGAGCAGCAATGCACTACTGGTTTCTAACTGAACACATGGGTAAGCCAATGACAATCAGTATATATATGCAGCCACCAATCAGCAGCTAGAACTTATGCTCTTTGCTGCTCCTGAGCTTTCCTAGATAAACCTTTCAACAAAGAATAACAAGAGAAGGAAGCAAATTAAATAATAGAAGTAAATTGGAAAGTTGTTTAAAATGCTCTGTCTAAATTATAAAAGAAAAATTTTGGGTTACATGTCCCTTTAAGGTTTTTTAGTGCTAACCCTGAAATAATTAATCTCTAAGGGGCCGATTTATTAAATGGCGGGCAGACATGATTAGCTGTAGCGAATCATGTCCGCCCAACATCGCTAAATGCAGACAGCGTATGCTGTCGGTATTTAACATTGCACAAGCATAGGAATAAATTAGAAAGTTGCTTAAAATTGCATGCTCTATCTGAATCCTAAAAAGAAAAATCTGGGTTTAGTATCCCTTTTAATTAAGATTTTTCTATATTTAGTGAGAAAATGACCA
>NC_069504.1:1069902007-1069962007 GCF_027579735.1 Bombina bombina
ACCTGACATGAAAATATTAATATAAATATTAATACTTCCCATTCCAATGTTCTTCATATAGAATAATATGTTCAATTCATACATAAATACATATTTCTACATATATTTGATGGTATTTTGGTACAATATATATATATATATATATATATATGTATACACACATATATACCTATAGAAGATTATATATAGGTATAGATATAAACAGATATATATATTTTTATATATATATATATATATATATATATACTGTATATACACACACACACACACATATATACCTATAGAAGATTATATATAGGTATAGATATAAACAGATATATATATATATATATATATATATACTGTATATACACACACACACACACACATATATACCTATAGAAGATTATATATAGGTATAGATATAAACATATATATATATATATATATATATATATATATGTGTATACACACACACACACATATATACCTATAGAAGATTATATATAGGTATAGATATAAACATATATATATATATATATATATATATATACACACACACACATATATAAATATATAAGATTATATATAGGTATATATATATATATATATATATATATATATATATATATATATATACACACACACATATATATACCTATAGAAGATTATATATAGGTATAGATATAAACATATATATATATATATATATATATATATATACACACACACACATATATACCTATAGAAGATTATATATAGGTATACATATAAACAGATATATATATATATATATATTTATTTAAAATACTTAGAAAAGTTTCAGCTATGTGCTGAACATTGGAATAAAATATTTACAGTAAATACAACACTTTATGAAATATAAATATTGCATAAATATTATTTTTTTTACTTTTCATCTACTTGATTGCAAAGGGCTCCAATGCACTCTATGTTAAAACCCTGTGCAGTCTTTTTTTCTAACACCTGAGACCTCATATTTTGAGCCCTTATATCTTTTTTGTGCAATATTTTTGTAATAATTTTTATCAGATAGTGTTATCATGAGTGTAACTGTATTTTGCAATGTGTTTTTGATGTGTTCTGTTTTGCAAAACAGTTAACTAGATCTCTGAGGTTGCTCTATCCTGACGCTCTTTAAACTCAATTGGGCTCAAGCGATTGTGTTTACTTTCAACTTGTAATACGAGCGCTACATCCAAACACCCACAATAAACCCCTTATCGCTTGTGCGTAACTGTTAGTGCACCACTTGTAATCTGGGCCTGAACCTTTGGACCTCATACCTTAAAGGGACAGTAAACACTTAATACATTTCATTTACCTCCCTCTAATTATGGGTGCCACAATTTTGGAACTTTCATATGTGCCAACATGTCAGCATTGGAATGCAATGAAAGCTAGATTTTTAACCTGGCGGCCCACATGACTAGAAGGAGATAATACACTGAATACTATGCTGATAAAATGTATTTTATATAAACTTTAGCTTGAAGACAATTTTTCATATTGAATCGTATCTATATGAACACATTGTTGGGAAATTGCTGTAAATTAATGGAATAGCTTTCTTGTCGTCATGCAATAACTTTTACTTAATTGTTCACCTTATTTACCAGAATAGATACATTTGAAGATTTTATCATTATCATCATTATTATTATTATTATTATTCTTTTATCAAACTTCTCCCATTAATGTTTCATACATTCTTACCATGAAGTTTTGTTTGATGCGAGTTGGGTTAAAGCTCTTAGCAAGAACGACAATACCTCGTTGCAACAGGTATCGTATGGCCACTTGAGCTATGGTCCTGTTGTGTTTTTTAGCAATGTCTGACAATACAGGATCCTCAAGCAGAACCGGAGTGTTCTGATCTATCCTGCAAAAGAATTATAACCCACAGCATATAACTCTATATTCCTAATAACTGTGACACAGACAATATTTTATCTATCACTCCTTGCATTTAAAAGTGGTCTGTGTGAGAATGTGTATAATAAAAATATATATATGGAAAATTCCATTTATTTTTTTTTATTCACACCTCCTTCACTCGACAGGAGCTTTACATTAAAGCCCTTCAGCAATGCTACTAATTTTGCATGCTCTCTCAGTATATTGCGTTAAAGGGTCAGTCTAGTCCAAAACAAACTTTCATTTTTCAGATAGGGCATGTCATTTTAAACAATTTTCACATTTACATCTATCACCAATTTTGCTTTGTTCTCTTGGTATTTTTAGTTGAAAGCTAAACCTAGGAGGTTCATATGCTAATTCCAAGCCCTTGAAGGCCGCCTCTCATCTCAGGGCATTTTGACAGTTTTTATCCACTAGAGGGTGTTAGTTCATGTGTGTCATATAGAAAACACTTTGCTCACGCATGTCAAAAGAACTGAAATAAGGGGCAGTTGTTTGCAGAGGCTTAGATAGAAGATAATCACAGAGGTAAAAGTATATTAATATAACTGTGTTGGTTATGCACAACTGGGGTATGGGTAATAAAGGGATTATCTATCTTTTAAAACAATAAATATTCTGGTGTAGATTGTCACTTTAAGGAACGTTAAAATCCAAAGGTTATTCTTCTTGAAATAAGGATTAGTTTTCAGTTATGTAGCATGAGGCTGTATATTCATGGCTGTAATGTTTACGTTTTTGGTAATTTAATTCCATTTATCCACTCAGAGGAATCGGTAAGATTATTTGTTACATTTGTTCTGCCTAGAAGATATTATCACATATTCTTGGTTTTGTAGTTCTCAAAACTGTTAATTTGTGTCTGCAGAAATATCATGCCTCTTTATTCAAAGCAAAAATTTTATAAACATACAAAGTTGGGAAATACACCTTAAAGGGACATAAACTTATTGTTTTTTCTTTAATGATTCAGATAGGTCATACAATATTTAGATTTCAGATTTACTTATTTTATGAAATTTGCTTCATTCTCTTAATATCTTTGATTAAAGGAGAGGAATGTTCTACTAGGATCTAGATGAACACATTGGGTGAGCCGATGACAATCAGCTAGCTCACAGTAGTAAATTGCTCCTGAGTCTATCTATGTATGTTTATCATTAACAATGGATAAAAAGAGAATGAAGCAGATGAGATAATAGAAGTGAATTGGAACTTTGTTTAACATTGCATGTACAATCTGAATCATGACAGTTTAATTTTGACTTATTGTTATCACGGTCAGCGCCACTCTGTTTGGCTCTCGGATCCTTCTGCTGTCTCCTTCAGCGTCATGTTGCCTAGCAACGTGACACATATTCTTGGCCGTATGGCTCTGATGACATCAGGCGGGTTATATACTACCGGCGGCTTGGATCATCGGCTCCCATTTGTTGGACTACCTTCTTCTGTTTTTGTGATTAGTGTTTTGTATTCCTTGTTACCGAACCCTTGCCTGCCTGACTTTCTTCTGGTTCTTCCTCAAACTACCTGATCAAAGTTACTAGACCTCTGCCTGTCTGACTACTCTTGTGCTTAAACTCCAATCTGCTTGCTTAAAATTACCAGACTTCTGCCTGCCTGACTACTCTTGTGCTTAAACTCCAATCTGCTTGCTCAAAATTACCAGACCTCTGCCTGCCTGACAACTCTTGTGTCTTGTGTCTTTATTTAGATGAAAATTGGGCTACAGTTTACTGTAAAGATCGTTAATTAACTAATCTAAATAAGTAACAGTAATTTTTGGGTTGACTTTCCCTTTAAGGTAATCATTCTCTTTCTCCTTCCAATAAAGTACAGCTGAAAAGTTGATCAAACATGAACCTATTAAACTGAAGGTAGTTCACCTCCCAATAATTTCAATTACCTATATATGTATATAAAATGGTATATAACTAAATCCTTATTTAATTATATAACTGGAAAAACAATCTGTATTATTATTATAAAAATAAGACCTTTATTTAGAAAACCATGATTTAAAGAGTCTTACTGCTAGTGATTTACATTCGGCTAGATTACAAGTTTTTGTACCTCTTTTACCTGTAAAAAAAATACAATACTCCCCCCAACATTACAACCCACCACCCACACACCCAAACCTACTCTAAAACCCACCCAATCCCCCCTTAATAAAACCTAACACTACCCCCTTGAAGATCACCCTACCTTGAGCCGTCTTCACCCAGCCGGGCACAAGTGGACCTCCAGACCGGCAGAAGTCTTCATCCAGGCGGCATCTTCTATCTTCTTCCATTCGGAGCGGAGCGGGTCCATCTTGAAGACATCCAACGCGGAGCATCCTCTTCCATCCGACAGCGACTGAAGAATGAAGGTTCCTTTAAGTGACATCATCCAAGATGGCGTCCCTTCAATTCCGATTGGCTGATAGAATCCTATCAGCCAATTGGAATTAAGGTAGGAAAAATCCTATTGGCTGATGCAATCAGCCAATAGGATTGATCTCGCATTCTATTGGCTGTTCCAATTAGCCTATAGAATGCAAGCTCAATCCTAATGGCTGATTGGATTTTTCCTACCTTAATTCTGATTGGCTGATAGGATTCTATCAGCCAATTGGAATTGAAGGGACGCCATCTTGGATGACGTCACTTAAAGGAACCTTCATTCTTCAGTCGCCGTCTGATGGAAGAGGATGCTCCGCGTCGGATGTCTTCAAGATGGACCCGCTCCGCTCCGGATGGAAGAAGATAGAAGATGCTGCCTGGATGAAGAATTCTGCTGGTCTGGATGTCCTCTTCTGGCCAGATCAGATGAAGACTTCTGCCGGTCTGGTGGTCCACTTGTGCCGGCTGGGTGAAGACGGCTCAAGGTAGGGTGATCTTCAAGGGGGTAGTGTTAGGTTTTATTAAGGGGAGATCGGGTGGGTTTTAGAGTAGGGTTGGGTGTGTGGGTGGTGGGTTTTAATTTTTTTATTTTGGGGGCTTTTTTATTTTATTAGCAGGAATTAGATTAGGTGTAATTAGTTTAAAAATCTGTAATTTCTTTTTTATTTTCTGTAATTTAGTGGGGGGGGGGTTTCCGTAATTTAGTTTATTTAATTTAATTGTAATTAATTGTAGGTAGTTTAGGTAATTAATTTAATTATAGTGTAGTGTTAGGTGTAATTGTAACTTAGGTTAGGGTTTATTTTACAGGTAAATTTACAGGTAAATTTGTACTTATTTTAACTAGGTAGCTATTAAATACCTAGTTAAAATAAATACAAACTTGCCTGTAAAATAAAAATAAATCCTGAGATAGATACAAATGTAATTATTAGTTATATTGTAGCTATCTTAGGGTTTATTTTATAGGTAAGTATTTAGTTTTAAATAGGAATAATTTATTTAATAATAGGAAATTTATTTAGATTTATTTAAATTATATTTAAGTTAGGGGGGTGTTATGGTTAGACTTAGGTTTAGGGGTTAATACATTTAATATAGTAGCGGCGACGTTTTGGGCGGCAGATTAGGGGTTAATAAATGTAGGTAGGTGTCGGCGATGTTAGGGATGGCAGATTATGGGTTAATAAAATGTAACTAGTGTTTGCGAGGTGGGAGTGCGGCGGTTTAGGAGTTAATATATTTATTATAGTGGTGGTGATGTCCGGTCGGCAGATTAGGGGTTAAATAATTTTATTATAGTGTTTGCGATGTGGGGGGGCTTCGGTTTAGGGGTTAATAGGTAGTTTATGGGTGTTAGTGTACTTTTTAGCACTTTAGTTAAGAGCTTTATGTTCCGGCGTTAGCCCATAAAACTCTTAACTACTGACTTTAAAATGCTGTAGGAGTCTTGACAGGAGAGGGTCTACCGCTCACTTTTTCCAGCGATCGTAATACCGGCGTTAGGAAAATCCCATTAAAAAGATAGGATACGCAATTGACGTAAGGGGATTTGCGGTATGCTAAAATCGCTGGAAAAAAGTGAGCGGTACACCTGTACCTGCCTGACTCGTAATACCAGTGGGCGTTAAAAAGCAGCGTTGGGACCCCTCAACACTGCTTTTTAAGGCTAACGCAAGACTCGTAATCTAGGCAATTGTGATTTAAATCATGATTTAAAGGGATAGTCTAGTCAAAACTTTCTGATTTGCTCCTATTATCAATTTTCTTCGTTCTCTTGGTATCTTTATTTAAATCTAAGTGTACTTTTAACCACTAATCAGCAAGCGCTACCCAGGTTCTGAACCAAAAATGGGCCGGCTACTAAAGTTACATTCTTGCTTTTTCAAATAAAGATACCAAGAGAACGAAGAACATTTTAAAATATATGAGTAGATTAGAAAGTTGCTTAAAATTGCTTGCTCTATCTAAATCATGAAAGTTTAATTTTGACTAGAATATTCCTTTCAATCAAATTCACCCTAACCAAAATTCACTTGTTGTGTACATGCCCCCCCCCCCCCACATCCTACTTCTAGTCATGCTCCTCCTATTGTTGTTCAGTCCGCAAAACACTGGTGAGCATCGCCCACAAGCACCCATTGACTACTTGTCTTGGAAAGCCTACTGGAAATGTTGTGAGGTTTGGTTTTCAACGCAGTGTTTATTGCTAATATATACTACACATACATAAGCAAACTGATTGTAATGCCATTCAATAGTGTTAAAAAGCAAAAAAACAATTGTAGAATTTTTTTCTTACCATGACTCATCTCTGCTGGACCCCAGAGAACTAAATGCTACAATCACAATGTCATGAGACTTGCAGAACTCTAGTAGTTGGCGCTGGTTCAGATATACATGACATTCTACCTGTAGAGAGAACCAGCAGAGGCTGCATCAGAATAATTATTAATTAATATTCATAAACTTGTTTAAGGCTGTGGTTCTCATGGTCTTTCTTGCATAATCCCATTAGCCATATCACAAACCATCTAACTACCTTGTAAGAGAACAAACAAAGAGAAAACCAGAAACGAGTGAAGTGGCTCTAAGAATTGTACATATATTGTACATGTGTGCAATGGATTTAGGCTGATGCCATTTAAACATTTATAATGACAGGAGTTTTTTCTGAAATCTTCATGGTAAGCGATCACTTGATAACACAGTACTGTTTCTCCTCTTTTATAGAGGAACTAGCCCTAAAGCCTGTGTACACGGGCCATTTTTTGCAGTACAGCGGTCCCACCCCTTGCTCTCTCTCTATCCCCCCTCTCTTTTGCTCTCTCTTTCTCCCCTCTCTTTTGCTCTCTCTTTCTCCCCTCTCTTTTGCTCTCTCTCTCTATCCCCTCTTTTCTACTTTCTCCCCCTTCTCTTTTACTCTCTCTCCCCCCTCTCGTTTGCTCTCTCTCCCCCCTCTCTTTTGATCTCTCTCTCCCCTCTCTTTTGCTCTCTCTCTCCCCCCTCTCTTTTGCTCTCTCCCCCCTCTCTTTTGCTCTCTCTTCCCCCTCTCTTTTGCTCTCTCCCCCCTCTCTTTTGCTCTCTCCCCCCTCTCTTTTGTGCTCTGTCCCCCTCTCTTTTGCTCTCTCTCCCCCTCTCTTTTGCGCTCTCTCCCCCTCTCTTTTGTGCACTCTCCCTCCTCTCTTTTGTGCACTCTCCCCCCTCTCTTTTGTGCACTCTCCCCCCTCTCTTTTGCTCTCTCTCTCCCCCCTCTCTTTTGTGCTCTCTCTCCCCCCTCTCTTTTGCGCTCTCTCTTGCCCCTCTCTTTTGCGCTCTCTCTCCCCCCTCTCTTTTGCGCTCTCTTCCCCCTCTCTTTTGCGCTCTCTCTCCCCCTCTCTTTTGCGCTCTCTCCCCCTCTCTTTTGCGCTCTCTCCCCCTCTCTTTTGTGCACTCTCCCCCCTCTCTTTTGTGCACTCTCAGCCTCTCTTTTGGGCTCTCTCCCCCCTCTCTTCTGTGCTCTCTCCCCCCTCTCTTTTGCTGTCTCTCTCCCCCCTCTCTTTTGCTGTCTCTCTCCTCCCTCTCTTTTGTGCTGTCTCTCTCCCCCTCTCTTTTGTGCTCACACTTGGCCTTTTATTATATAGGATAAGGTGATGCTTGAATTTTGACCTTAAGAGGAAGGGATTGAAGTTTTATATTTATTACATCTATGAGCATACAGTTTTAGGGCCCTATGTATTAAAAGGCGGGCGGACAGCTTCTCAACTTGCGAAGCTGTCCGCGCGCCTTCTCTGCATACGGGCAGCGGATCTGTTGATCCCTTGGCCCGTATGTATAGTTACACACTCCGATGAGTGTGTAATGCCAGCCCTTTCATTCGTGCGACTAATCGCGTGAGTGAAGGGACTGTCAATCACAGAGAGCAAGCTCTCTGTGATTTCTCTCCGCCACCTCAGTGGTGGAGAAGAGTGTAAGAAACAGGCTTGCATATGCGAACCTGCCCCATAAGGGTTTCGGAGAAGCTCTCGCTGCTTCATACATGGTGCCCTTAATCATTATTACTATTAATGGGCTGCCTTATGGGCTATGACAGGGATAAGGAACCCAAATTGTTTCTTTCATGATTCAGATACAGCAAGTAATTTTAAGTAACTTTCTAGTTTACTCCTATTACCAATTTTTCTTTATTCTCTTGGTATCTTTATTTGAAAAGCAGGAATGTAAGCTTAGGAGCCAACCCATTTTGGTACATTTAACCACCTATCAGCTAGCGCTACCCAGGAAGCTGATCCAAAAATGGGCCGACTCCTAGGTGACATGATAGAAACCTTCAAATATATGATGAAGGGTCTTAAAAAAGTAGAAGCTGAAAGTATTTTCCACAAAAAAACAAATGCTAAAAAAAGGGGTCACAATCCATACTTAGAGGGTAGCAAATTCAGGAGAAATGTGAGGAAGCTTTTTTTTACAGGAAGGGTGGTGGATTCATGGAATAAACTTCCAATAGAGGTGGTAAACACAAAGGGGCCGAATTATCAAGCTCCCCCTGTTTCCGCGCGAGCCTTTAGGCTCACCAGAAACAGCAGTTATGAAGCAGCGGTCTAAAGACTACATAGGGTAATAATGACTAGGCTAGCCAACAATACAGAAGTGTGTTAAGAGTACCCTTCAGGGTGGCTACTCACAAGCGTTGCGGCACAACTGGAGTGCCTAACTGTGCAGTACGGGACCATCAGAGTCGCCCGTAAGACTTACACAGGATACCGGAGTGTCATGCATCAGGTAACGTGGCGGATCAAGCCAATCACAGAGACGATATCCCAAGGGAGCAGTAAGAGAAGTCACAGTGGATGTGGGGGATCAGATAGACAAATACCGATCGTCCAGTGAAATAAAAGTAGAGATCCAAGCAAGTAGAGTAAAAAGTGTGCGAACTTTATTGTAACTAACTGTCGGCTAGATTACGAGTTGCGCATTAGGTTTAAAAAGTAGCGTTAAGAGGTCCTAACGCTGCTTTTTAATGCCCGCTGGTATTACGAGTCTTGCAGGTACAGGTGTACCGCTCACTTTTTTGGCCAGACTTGGAAATACCGCAAATCCACTTACGTAAATTGCGTATCTTCTTTTTTCAATGGGACTTGCATAGCGCCGGTATTACGAGTCTGCAAAAAAGTGAACGGTAGACCCTCTCCTGTCAAGACTGGTACCGCATTTTAAAGTCAGTAGTTAAGAGTTTTACACTACAACGCCGTAGCATAAAACTCTTAACTAAAGTGCTAAAAAGTACACTAACACCCATAAACTACCTATTAACCCCTAAACTGAGGCCCTCCCGCATCGCAAGCACTAAAATAAATTTTTTAACCCCTAATCTGCCGAACCGGACATCGCCGCCACTATAATAAACATATTAACCCCTAAACCGCTGCACTCCCGCCTCGCAAACATTAGTTAAATATTATTAACCCCTAATCAGCCGTCCCTAAAATCGCCATCTACCTACATTTATTAACCCCTAATCTGCCGTCCCCAACGTCGCCGCCACTATACTAAAGTTATTAACCCCTAAATCTAAGTCTAGCCCTAACCCTAACACCCCCTAACTTAAATATAATTTAAATAAATCTAAATAAATATTCCTATCATTAACTAAATAATTCCTATTTAAAACTAAATACTTACCTATAAAATAAACCCTAAGCTAGCTACAATATAACTAATTGTTACATTGTAGCTATCTTAGGATGTATTTTTATTTTACAGGCAAGTTTGTATTTATTTTAACTAGGTAGAATAGTTATTAAATAGTTATTAACTATTTAATAACTACCTAGCTAAAATAAATACAAACACCTAGATTACGAGTCTTGCGTTAGCCTTAAAAAGCAACGTTGAGAGGTCCCAACGCTGCTTTTTAATGCCCGCTGGTATTACGAGTCTTGCAGGTACAGGTGTACCGCTCACTTTTTTCCGCGACTCGAGCATACCGCATAACCCTTTACGTCAATTGTGTATCCTATCTTTTTAATGGGATTTTCCTAACGCCGGTATTACGAGTCTTGGAAAAAGTGAGCGGTACACCCTCTCCTGTCAAGACTAAAAAGTCAGTAATTAAGAGTTTTATGGGCTAATGCCGTAACATAAAACTCTTAACTAAAGTGCTAAAAAGTACACTAACACCCATAAACTACCTATTAACCCCTAAACCGAGACACCCCCCCCCCCACATCGCAAACAGTTAACTAAAGTTTTTAACCCCTAATCTGCCGACTGGACATCGCCGCCACTTCAATAAATATATTAACCCCTAAATCGCCACACTCCTGCCTCGCAAACACTAGTTAAATTTTATTAACCCCTAATCTGCCGTCCCTAACATCACCGACACCTACCTACATTTATTAACCCCTAATCTGCCGCCCCCAACGTCGCCACCATTATATTAAATGTATTAACCCCTAAACCTAAGTCTAGCCCTAACCCCCCTAACTTAAATATAATTTAAATAAAACAAAATAAAATTACTACAATTAAATAAATTATTCCTATTTAAAACTAAATACCTATAAAATAAACCCTAAGATAGCTACAATATAACTAATAGTTACATTGTAGCTAGTTTAGGGTTTATTTTTATTTTACAGGCAACTTTGTATTTATTTTAACTAGGTAGAATAGTTATTAAATAGTTATTAACTACCTAGATAAAATAAATACAAAGTTACTTGTAAAATAAAACCTAACCTAAGTTACAATTACACCTAACACTACACTATAATTAAATTAATTCCCTAAATGTAATACAATTCAATACAATTAAATAAAATTATCTAAAGTACAAAACCCCCCACTAAATTACAGAAAATAATAAACAAATTACAAGAATTTTAAACTAATCTAATCCCCCTAATAAAATAAAAAAGCCCCCCAAAATAATACAAATCCCTACCCTATACTAAATTACAAATAGCCCTTAAAAGGGCTTTTTGCAGGGCATTGCCCCAAAGTAATCAGCTCTTTTACCTGTAAAAAAAAATACAATACCCCCCAACATTAAAACCCACCACCCACACACCCAACCCTACTCTAAAACCCACCCAATCCCCCCTTAATAAAACCTAACACTAACCCCTTGAATATCACCCTACCTTGAGAAGTCTTCACCCACCCGGGCACAAGTGGTCCTCCAGACGGGCAGAAGTCTTCATCCAGACGGCATCTTCTATCTTCATCCATCCGGAGCGGAGCGGGTCCATCTTCAAGCCAGCCGATGCGGAGCATCCTCTTCTTCCGGCACAACTGGAGTGCCTAACTGTGCAGTACGGGACCATCAGAGTCGCCCGTAAGACTTACACAGGATACCGGAGTGTCATGCGTCAGGTAACGTGGCGGATCAAGCCAATCACAGAGACGATATCCCAAGGGAGCAGTAAGAGAAGTCACAGTGGATGTGGGGGATCAGATAGACAAATACCGATCGTCCAGTGAAATAAAAGTAGAGATCCAAGCAAGTAGAGTAAAAAGTGTGCGAACTTTATTGTAACTAACTGTCGGCTAGATTACGAGTTGCGCATTAGGTTTAAAAAGTAGCGTTAAGAGGTCCTAACGCTGCTTTTTAATGCCCGCTGGTATTACGAGTCTTGCAGGTACAGGTGTACCGCTCACTTTTTTGGCCAGACTTGGAAATACCGCAAATCCACTTACGTAAATTGCGTATCTTCTTTTTTCAATGGGACTTGCATAGCGCCGGTATTACGAGTCTGCAAAAAAGTGAACGGTAGACCCTCTCCTGTCAAGACTGGTACCGCATTTTAAAGTCAGTAGTTAAGAGTTTTACACTACAACGCCGTAGCATAAAACTCTTAACTAAAGTGCTAAAAAGTACACTAACACCCATAAACTACCTATTAACCCCTAAACTGAGGCCCTCCCGCATCGCAAGCACTAAAATAAATTTTTTAACCCCTAATCTGCCGAACCGGACATCGCCGCCACTATAATAAACATATTAACCCCTAAACCGCTGCACTCCCGCCTCGCAAACATTAGTTAAATATTATTAACCCCTAATCAGCCGTCCCTAAAATCGCCATCTACCTACATTTATTAACCCCTAATCTGCCGTCCCCAACGTCGCCGCCACTATACTAAAGTTATTAACCCCTAAATCTAAGTCTAGCCCTAACCCTAACACCCCCTAACTTAAATATAATTTAAATAAATCTAAATAAATATTCCTATCATTAACTAAATAATTCCTATTTAAAACTAAATACTTACCTATAAAATAAACCCTAAGCTAGCTACAATATAACTAATTGTTACATTGTAGCTATCTTAGGATGTATTTTTATTTTACAGGCAAGTTTGTATTTATTTTAACTAGGTAGAATAGTTATTAAATAGTTATTAACTATTTAATAACTACCTAGCTAAAATAAATACAAACACCTAGATTACGAGTCTTGCGTTAGCCTTAAAAAGCAACGTTGAGAGGTCCCAACGCTGCTTTTTAATGCCCGCTGGTATTACGAGTCTTGCAGGTACAGGTGTACCGCTCACTTTTTTCCGCGACTCGAGCATACCGCATAACCCTTTACGTCAATTGTGTATCCTATCTTTTTAATGGGATTTTCCTAACGCCGGTATTACGAGTCTTGGAAAAAGTGAGCGGTACACCCTCTCCTGTCAAGACTAAAAAGTCAGTAATTAAGAGTTTTATGGGCTAACGCCGTAACATAAAACTCTTAACTAAAGTGCTAAAAAGTACACTAACACCCATAAACTACCTATTAACCCCTAAACCGAGACACCCCCCCCCACATCGCAAACAGTTAACTAAAGTTTTTAACCCCTAATCTGCCGACTGGACATCGCCGCCACTTCAATAAATATATTAACCCCTAAACCGCCACACTCCTGCCTCGCAAACACTAGTTAAATTTTATTAACCCCTAATCTGCCGTCCCTAACATCACCGACACCTACCTACATTTATTAACCCCTAATCTGCCGCCCCCAACGTCGCCACCATTATATTAAATGTATTAACCCCTAAACCTAAGTCTAGCCCTAACCCCCCTAACTTAAATATAATTTAAATAAAACAAAATAAAATTACTACAATTAAATAAATTATTCCTATTTAAAACTAAATACCTATAAAATAAACCCTAAGATAGCTACAATATAACTAATAGTTACATTGTAGCTAGTTTAGGGTTTATTTTTATTTTACAGGCAACTTTGTATTTATTTTAACTAGGTAGAATAGTTATTAAATAGTTATTAACTACCTAGATAAAATAAATACAAAGTTACTTGTAAAATAAAACCTAACCTAAGTTACAATTACACCTAACACTACACTATAATTAAATTAATTCCCTAAATGTAATACAATTCAATACAATTAAATAAAATTATCTAAAGTACAAAACCCCCCACTAAATTACAGAAAATAATAAACAAATTACAAGAATTTTAAACTAATCTAATCCCCCTAATAAAATAAAAAAGCCCCCCAAAATAATACAAATCCCTACCCTATACTAAATTACAAATAGCCCTTAAAAGGGCTTTTTGCAGGGCATTGCCCCAAAGTAATCAGCTCTTTTACCTGTAAAAAAAAATACAATACCCCCCAACATTAAAACCCACCACCCACACACCCAACCCTACTCTAAAACCCACCCAATCCCCCCTTAATAAAACCTAACACTAACCCCTTGAATATCACCCTACCTTGAGAAGTCTTCACCCACCCGGGCACAAGTGGTCCTCCAGACGGGCAGAAGTCTTCATCCAGACGGCATCTTCTATCTTCATCCATCCGGAGCGGAGCGGGTCCATCTTCAAGCCAGCCGATGCGGAGCATCCTCTTCTTCCGGCGACTACCGACGAATGAAGATTCCTTTAAATGACGTCATCCAAGATGGCGTCCCTTGAATTCCGATTGGCTGATAGGATTCTATCAGCCAATCGGAATTAAGGTAGGAAAAATCCTATTGGCTGATGCAATCAGCCAATAGAATTGAGCTTGCATTCTATTAGCTCATTGGAACAGCCAATAGAATGCGAGCTCAATCCTATTGGCTGATTGGATCAGCTAATAGGATTGAACTTCAATTCTATTGGCTGATTGGATCAGCCAATAGGATTTTTCCTACCTTAATTCCGATTGGCTGATAGAATCCTATCAGCCAATCGATATTCAAGGGACGCCATCTTGGATGACGTCATTTAAAGGAACCTTCAGTCATCGAGAGTCGTCGGAGGAAGAGGATGCTCCACGTCGGCTGGCTTGAAGATGGACCCGCTCCGCTCCGGATGGATGAAGATAGAAGATGCCACCTGGATTAAGACTTCTGCCCATCTGGAGGTCCTCTTCTGCCCGGATCAGATGAAGACTTCTGCCCCTCTGGAGGACCACTTGTGCCCGGCTGGGTGAAGACATCTCAAGGTAGGGTGATCTTCAAGGGGTTAGTGTTAGGTTTTATTAAGAGGATTGGGTGGGTTTTAGAGTAAGGTTGGGTGTGTGGGTGGGTGGTGGGTTTTAATGTTGGGGGTATTGTATTTTTTTTTTACAGGTAAAAGAGCTGATTACTTTGGGGCAATGCCCCGCAAAAAGCCTTTGTATTTGTAATTTAGTATAGAGTAGGGCTTTTTATTATTTTGGGGGGCTTTTTATTTTATTAGGGGGATTAGATTAGGTGTAATTAGTTTACCCTACACTAAATTACCAAAAAGCCCTTAAAAGGGCCTTTTGCGGGGCATTGCCCCAAAGTAATCAGCTCTTTTACCTGTAAATATAATTACAAATCCCCCCCAACATTAAAACCCAACACCCACACAACCAACCCTACTCTAAAACCCACCCAATACCCCCTTAAAAAAACCTAACACTAACCCCTTGAAGATCACCTTACCGGGAGAAGTCTTCATCCAACCGGGCAGGGGGGGATTTGTAATTTTTTGTACAGGTAAAAGAGCTAATTACTTTGGGGCAATGTCCCGCAAAAGGCCCTTTTAAGGGCTATTTGTAATTTAGTGTAGGGTAGGGCTTTTTTATTTTGTTAGGGGGATTAGATTAGGGGTAATTAGTTTAAAAATCTTGTAATTTGTTTATTATTTTCTGTAATTTAGTGGGGGGTTTTGTACTTTAGATAATTTTATTTAATTGTATTTAATTGTATTACATTTAGGGAATTAATTTAATTATAGTGTAGTGTTAGGTGTAATTGTAACTTAGGTTAGGTTTTATTTTACAGGTAACTTTGTATTTATTTTATCTAGGTAGTTAATAACTATTTAATAACTATTCTACCTAGTTAAAATAAATACAAACTTGCCTGTAAAATAAAAATAAATCCTAAGCTAGCTAACTATTAGTTATATTGTAGCTAGCTTAGGGTTTATTTTATAGGTAAGTATTTAGTTTTAAATAGGAATTATTTAATTAATGATAGGAATATTTATTTAGATTTATTTAAATTATATTTAAGTTAGGGGGTGTTAGGGTTAGACTTAGGTTTAGGGGTTAATAAATTTAGTATAGTGGCGGCGACGTTGGGGGCGGCAGATTATTGGTTAATAAATGTAGGTAGGTGTCGGCGATTTTAGGGCCAGCAGATTAGGGGTTAATAATATTTAACTAATGTTTTCGAGGCGGGAGTGCGGCGGTTTAGGGTTTAATATGTTTATTATAGTGGCGGCAACGTTGGGGGCGGTAGATTAGGGGTTAATAAGTGTAGGTAGGTGGCAGCGACATTGGGGGCAGCAGAGTAGGGGTTAATAAATATAATGTAGGGTTCGGCGATGTTGGGGGCAGCAGATTAGGGGTTCATAAGTATAATGTAGGTGGCGGCGGTGTCCAGAGTGGCAGATTAGGGGTTAATAAGTGTAACATTAGGGGTGTTTAGATTCGGGGTTCATGTTAGGGTGTTAGGTGTAGACATAAAATGTATTTCCCCATAGGAATCAATGGGGCTGCGTTAAAGAGCTTTACGCTGCTTTTTTGCAGGTGTTAGACTTTTTTTCCGCCGGCTCTCCCCGTTGATTCCTATGGGGAAATCTTGCACGAGCATGTTACACCAGCTCACCGCTAACGTAAGCAGCGCTGATATTGGAGTACGGTAATGTGCAAAATTTTGCTCATCGCTCACTTCTTGTCTGGTTTGTAAAAACCCGTAATACCAGCGTTGTCTGTAAGTGAGCGGTGAGCATAAACTGCTCATTAGCACCGCACAGCCTCTAACGCAAAACTCGTAATCTAGGTGTGTGTTAGTGTTGTTTACAATACAGTTCACACACTTTTTACTCTTCTTGCTTGGATCTCTACTTTTATTTCACTGGAAAATCGTTTTTTTGTCTATCTGATCTCCCACATCCACTGTGACGTCTCTTACTGCTGCCTTGGGTTATCGTCTCTGTGATTGGTTTGATCCGCCACATTACCTGACGCACGACACTCCGGTATCCTGTGTGAGTCTTACAGGTGACTCTGCTGGTCCCATACTGCCCAGTTAGGTACTCTGGTTGTGCCGCAACGCTTGTGAGTAGCCATCCTGAAGGGTACTCTTAACACACTTCTGTATTGTTGGCTAGCCTAGTCATTATTACCCTATGTGGCGCCTCTTTTTGTTCCCTAACAGGAATTTTTTGATTACCACCTCCTCCGTTATGAGTGCGGCCCGCTTCTTTTGGATCCACATCTTATCTCACACTAGCGCACTCCTTAGGACTCTGGTGTCCTTTATATAATGCTCCATAACCGGTCCGCTGCCTCTGAGGCTGCAGTCTGCAATCCGTTTGATCCTATAAGATCAGGCTGATTGACACCCCCTGCTAGCGAATCAGGCTGTGAATCTGCTGTGAATCTGCAGGGGGCAGCATTGCTCAAGCAGTTCTGGTGAACTGCTTGTGCAATGTTGAATACCGACAGCGTATGCTGTCGGCATTCAGTAATGTCTGTCGGACATGATACTCTACAGCATGTCATGTCGGACAGACATTGATAAATCGGCCCCAAAGATTGTAAAGGAATTTAAAAAATGCATGGGACATGCATAAGGCTCCTAAGAAAAAAAGTAACATGTAATATGAGTAGACTTGATGGGCCTTTTTGGTTCTTATCTACCGTCAAATTCTATGTTTCTATATATTTCTAAGCTTACATTCCTGCGTTTTCAAATACCAAGAGAACAAAGAAAAATTGGTAATAGGAGTAAATTAGAAAGTTGCTTAAAATTGCATGCTCTAATCGAATCATGAAAGAAAAAAAAATTTGGGTTTCATATATTCGTTAATTGATTCTATGTTGCTTGGTGTGTTTATACATAATTGTATTTGTGGTGAATAAATAAATGGATGGAAAGCCAAGGAAACACAACTCCTTTTTTAAGGGACTGGTTTAATATTTCTTATAATAACCAAGTGCTTGATAAAAACATCAGTTTTTCTTTTTTTGAATTGTTAGTGTTTTCCTTGTACAGGTTAATTGTTGCTTCATGTGACTTATGAAGGTTTATTGCATTATTTCTATTTGGTGTGGATTACATTTCATTATTGAATACTGCAAGAGACACTGGCATGGATATGGGTTTAGTTGAGGATTGCAAGCATTATTCAGGATAGAAGAACCTGTTTTTGAAGAGGGGGGTGAAGATGAGAGACCATTGATTAAACGGATCTAAATTGTCTGTTTCACTGTTGCAACAAAAATAAAAATAAACACCAAGCAGTGGGTTATACTTAAAGGTACAGTCATGATTCAGATAGGGCATGTAATTTTAAACAACTTTCCAATTTACTTTTATCATCAATGTTGCTTTGTTCTCTTGTTATTCTTAGTTGGAAGTTAAACCTAGGTAGGCTCATATGCTAATTTCTTAGCCCTTGAAGGCCGGCTCTTATCTGAATGCATTTGTCATTTTTTTTCACTGCTAGAAGGTGTTTGTTCATGTGTGCCATATAGATAACATTGCGCTCACGCCCTAGGAGCCAGCACTGATTGGCTAAAATGCAAGTCTGTTAAAAGAACTGAAATAAGGGGACCGTCTGCAGAGGCTTAGATACAAGGTGGCAATCACAGAGATAAAAAGTGTATTAATATAACAGTGTTGGTTATGCAAAACTGGGAAATGGGTAATATCTTTTCAAACAAAAGGATTTTACCATTTATTTTTTTAACTTAATTTGTGCAGGGTTGTGCAGGGTCCATTACTTCATGTCACAGCCCTACAAGGGGGCTGGTATCTCTACAAGAATGCATATCTAGCTTGATGTCATAAGTTTTGTATAGTAAATGCAAGAAAAAACAACAGTCCATTTAGCCCATGCTCAGAGGAGGTCAGAATGCAATTTAAGTTACCAACATGTCAGCTCTCTGATCTCCCTGAGAGCAGGGGCTCCAGTGAGAATGTCTAAGTGCCCATTTTGGAAGAAACAAGTAAATTGTTTGCTGTTTTTTACAAAATCAGTTTCTTTTTATGTTATTTTGATTTAGCATATTATTATTTTTACTAAATGAGTACTGTTTTATATTCCTTTAAATGACAAATGAATAATAAAGCAATGGATAACCTGTACAATAAAGATTACAATAGAGATCCAGGACCTTAACTCAGGCCAGATATTCATTATATCTTAACTAGAGCAAAGGTGAAATAATCAGCTGATGGGTGAGCTGATTATTTCACCTGTGCTCTAGTTAAGATATAATGATTATCTGGCCTGAGTAAGGGTCCTGAGGACTGGGTTTGGGAAACACTGGTGTAGAGAATGGAACCTAAGATGGGAAGTGAGTGAAGTGGCTCCAAGAACTGTAAACAGACATATAAACATGAAGATGGCAGGGGTTGACTGAGCAGCCAGGCAAATAGGACCTGGACCTAGAGTGTGGGTGGGGGGGCTTTTGGGGTCTGCTGCTGTGAGGAGTATGGGGTCTGACCCTGGAGGTTGGGAGCCCTGTCCCTGGTTCTCTACGTTGGTGGCCCTGACCCTGGAGAATAATCTGAGCAATATTATAATAAAAAATGTAAATTATGAAACATTAGCATTATTACAAAAAAGTAGGGAAAACAGTGGAATAATGTATGAATCATAAATTATGATTTCTGATCTCACATACCTGGTTACAGACAGGTTTGTACTTCAGTCCAGGCTTGTTAAGTATCATCTCTAGCTGTCTGCGGTTAAAGTTGGAGACGCCTATGGATTTAACCAATCCTGCATCTTTACATCTCTCCAGAGCCTGAAGAGGAAACAACATTTGTATAGACGTCACATAGTCAAATGTTTAAAAAAAAATCTCAACATCAAAAATACATATAGGGCTCGTTTACGAGTGGAGCACTAACAGTTATGGGCAAGCGAAAAGTGGTTTCTCGCGGGTGTTTGCGCACGTTAGGCTTTTCCCTTGTATTACAAGTTGAAAATAAACCCAATCGCTTGAGCGCAATTGAAGTTGATGTGAGTTGGGTTAGCGAGACCTCAGAGCTCTAGTTAACTGTTTCATGAAACAAACAATTGTCACAAAACACATCAACAATACATTACAAAGTACAGTTACACTCATAATAAAAAATTATAATTATTAAAAAAAAATATTGCACAAAAAAGTTATAAGTGCTCACATATAAGGTTTCAGGGGTTTAATATAGAAATACATACATATGTCCAAAGATGTATATGTATGTATTTATTAATATTTATATGTGTTTGCAGTTAAGTACAGTTGGGTTAGCAAGCAAGGACAGTTTACTTTCAATTTGTTATGCGGGAGCAACCTAACTCGCACATAAATCTTACTTCTAGCGCAGTTAATGCTCAAATAACGCTTAAATAATGCTCTACTTATAATCTGGTCCAAATTGTTGAAAATATTTAGCACAGCTAACATCTCTTTAACACACCCTATACTTTCAATGGATAGTGCAGCCGCACTAATGTCGTTCATATTATACAAGTTGTGAGTTCAGACCTGAAATAAAGTGTTAGGGCCAGGGTAAATGTATAACACATGCAAAACATATTAAACTAAAATATTACACTTATATACATACATTATAGATGTAAAATATATGTTTATTATTAAAATAAATGTATTAAAGTGTTTTAAAGGGCTATCGTATATGACAAGGTGTTGGACTGGAAGCACTCAAAGGTGTGTATATATATATATATATATATATATATATGTGAGAAAAAAGTAGAATACACCTCCAACTGGTAGAGGTATACGCTTTTGGTTATGTTGCGCAAATTAGAGGCTGTGGTAAATAACTTCAGCAGACCACTTCTGCTGTATAGAATATCTTATTACAATAGTATTATTTAAGTGTGTTTTACGTCACAAAATAAACTGGCTTGACTGGTAAGAAGTCACAAAATAAACTCTCTTTACTGGCTGCTAAGGGTACATATACCAGTAAGCAGGAAAACCTTTTCCTAGAGATCCCTAATAAATGGCAGTATGCAAAAAGAGAGAAAAAATGGACTGTACCCAGCGCTAAGTAAAGATATTATTTAACAAATGAGCATTGATGCGCATCATTGATGATTCATAGATATCTACAATTTATCCCAAGATCACGCTAATTGCAAGTAGAAAATACAATTCATAAAATTCAAAAAAGTTTATGAGTCAAGTGTGGTAACAGATGCAAAATTCATATATAAAGAATAACACCAAAGGTCCCACGGAAATTCCCTCCAGGGGATCTACTTACTCGCTATTACCCCAATCATATAAGGTAAGGGTAATGTTGTGATGTATGGATTGCTCGCTGGCCTCTAATAGGAGTCCTGTGTACTTCAGCGGCTTTAGGCTGCATCTGGGACTATGTCAGCACCTCTCCGGACGTGGTATTTTTTCCTTTTAGAGAGTCTCAGATTACATCAACACCTCTCAGGTGATCAAATTTCTCCCTCAGGGCCAGATGTGGTTAAGATTTAATATATAAAATAAAAAGTGCACGAAAATAGTGTAACTCTGTTTATTTAGGACAAAACTATTAAAAAGGTAGTATGATGCATTTACATGAAACAACCTCAATGCAATGAGGTAACAAAATCGCCTTTAGCTATATGGTTCGCATTTGGGTTATGAACACCTTGTGGGAAAACTGCATCAGCCGGTTGTAGTCACCATCACTGTCCGTGTTGAAACAAAGGAAGAGTCGATCTCGGCAATTGCAGCGTGTAACTATAGTACACGAACACTTGACGCGTTTCGAAGGTAACTTTGTATTAGACCTTCTTCATCAGAGGTAATTGCCAAACTAAACTACCCAGCGCCTTTTGTAACTAGGCGCCGAAATGCCTCTTCCATATCGCCTACTCTGATTGGGTGTTTGCTCACACACCCTCCTTTCAGGTATGAAAGAACGAGAAATCTTTCCTCCTAATTGATTGCTAACATGAGTAAATTGACAGTTATGTACCAATATATGGATATCAAAAGTTATCGGGGAATAATAATAAGCTAAAAATATTAAAAAGTATATATGTATTTAAAAAAATTATTTATGCTTCCAAAAATGGTAAAATTTAATGGAAGCAGAAAATGGTAAAAAAAATATACAGAAAAAAGAACTCTTCCTTTGTTTCACGCATACGGGATTCGTACTCTTGCTAAAATCTACACTTATATAAGATTACTATCCTATACCACAACTCTTAGCTGCTAATTTAAAATAGTAGATAATTAAATAAAATATTTAAAACATATATACAGTATATATTCTCAAAATTCATATAAATTTATATAAAGCTCTAAATAAAATTCTCAGAAAAATTCCTATATAAAAAAAACTTTCTATATAAAAACATATATATACACATAAACGTAAGTAGATATAGAGGTATAATTAAACTGGAATGTATACAACCTAATTGTTAGGTATAAAATTTAGATCAGAAAAGTGGCGAGGTCTATATCCTTATTCAGACCATAGGGAATTAAAGTCCCCATTTTATGTATCCAATAGGACTCCCTGCATCTTAAGTCAAGGGTCCTACTACCCCCTCTCTTTTTCTGCTTGACACATTCTAGTATTGTCCCTCTCAAACACTGGGGATCCTGATTATGAACATTCCTATAGAGTAGAGAAAGATTGGGGGATTTCAAACCTTGTTTAATATTTGTGGTGTGTTTCAACAATCTCACTTTATTGGGGAGGGTCGTGCGTCCAATATATTGAAAATTGCAACTGCACTGAACTAGATACACAACAAAATCTGTTTTACAATTGCATAGTGCATTGATATCACAGGAGGAGACATTGCTTACAGATTTTATTTGTTTGGTTTTGCACGGAACCTGAACTGCAATCTGTGCACTATTTGCACCTGACCTTTTGTTTGTATTCATACAGACTCTTTTTCAACATGGCAACCATAGCACCGGACATGGGCAATGTACATGGATGAAGATTTAAATACTGAGCCGTTCTTATTCACTGATGAGGACGCAGAGAGAATTAGAGTGACGGATGACTTAAGTGAGTTGAGGGGTGACACCCCAATTAATATTTACCACAAATTACTTAATCTACGTAGAAAGGAGATTGATTATCACCTCCATGCCGTTTATCTTTCAGGGTATCATCGTAAAAAGTATATCCCTAGGGGTTTTAGAATAAAAAATATCCCCACCCTGGGTACACAGAATATGGCATTCTGCAGGAAGTGGTGTTCAATTTTAAACAAATGTTCATATGACCTTGTATTATTTGGTCATTGAGGAAGTCAGTAGACTTGAGTTAAAGATAAAATCTGAAATTGAAGCCACAAAACTGCAGAGTTACCAGGTACTAGCTGAAGATAAGTCACAGGAATGGGTAACTAAACTTGAAAATATGGTTACTACGTACAGGAGTGATTTGATTGCCTTTAAGAACAAAAAACTAAGCACTGTAGAAAGTGACTATATGGATAAATGCATAAGATGGTTGTATGGTAAGGATGAGGTCCCTTATAGATTTAGAAATATAAGTGCTAAAAATATCTTAAAGGGACACTGTAACCAAAATTTTTCTTTCGTGATTCAGATTGAGCATGACATTTTAAGAAACTAAATTTTCTTCATTCTCTTGGTATCTTTATTTGAAATGCAAGAATGTAAGTTTAGATGCCGGCCCATTTTTTGTGAACAACCTGGGTTGTCTTTGCTGATTGGTGGATTATTCATTATATAAATTACTTATTAATCCATAGGGGCCTATCTATCAAGCTCCGAATGGAGCTTGATGGCCCGTGTTTCTGGCGAGTCTTCAGACTCGCCAGAAACAGCAGTTTTGAAGCAGCGGTCTAAAGACCGCTGCTCCATAACCCTGTCCGCCTGCTCAGAGTAGAATCGCCGCAATTCAACCAGATCGAATACAATCGGGTTGATTGACACATCCCTGCTGGCGGCCGATTGTCCGCAAGTCAGCAGGGGGTGGGGTTGCACCAGCAGCTCTTGTGAGCTGCTGGTGCAATGCTGAATACGGAGAGCGTATTGCTCTCCGCATTCAGCGAGGTCTTGCGGACCTGATCCTCACTGTCGGATCAGGTCCGCAAGACCTTTCATAAATAGAGGCCAAAGTCTTTAATTATATAATTCACTTAGGCCTAGATTTGTAGTTTGGCAGTAGCCGTGAAAACCAGCGTTAGAGGCTCCTAACGTTGGTTTTAGGCTACCGCCGGTATTTGGAGTCAGTCAGGAAACTAACGCTCACTTTTCAGCCGCGACTTTTCCATACCGCAGATCCCCTTATGTCAATTGCGTATCCTATCTTTTCAATGGGATCTTTCTAACTCCGGTGTTTAGAGTCGTGTCTGAAGTGAGCGTTAGAATTCTAACGACAAAACTCCAGCCGCAGAAAAAAGTCAGTAGTTAAGAGCTTTCTGGGCTAACGCCGGTTTATAAAGCTCTTAACTACTGTGCTCTAAAGTACACTAACACCCATAAACTACCTATGTACCCCTAAACCGAGGTCCCCCCATATCGCCGCCACTCGATTAAATTTTTTTAACCCCTAATCTGCCGACCGCCACCTACGTTATACTTATGCACCCCTAATCTGCTGCCCCTAACACCGCCGACCCCTATATTATATTTATTAACCCCTAACCTGCCCCCACAACGTTGCCGCCACCTACCTACAATAATTAACCCCTAATCTGCCGACCGCAAAGAGCCGCCACCTACATTATAGCTATGTACCCCTAATCTGCTGCCCCTAACACCGCCGACCCCTATATTATATTTATTAACCCCTAATCTGCCCCCCTCAACGTCGCCTCCACCTGCCTACACTTATTAACCCCTAATCTGCCGAGCGGATCTCACCGCTACTATAATAAAGTTATTAACCCCTAATCCGCCTCACTCCCGCCTCAATAACCCTATAATAAATAGTATTAACCCCTAATCTGCCCTCCCTAACATCGCCGACACCTAACTTCAATTATTAACCCCTAATCTGCCGACTGAATCTCACCGCTATTCTAATAAATGTATTAACCCCTAAAGCTAAGTCTAACCCTAACACTAACACCCCCCTAAGTTAAATATAATTTAAATCTAACGAAATAAATTAACTCTTATTAAAGAAATTATTCCTATTTAAAGCTAAATACTTACCTGTAAAATAAACCCTAATATAGCTACAATATAAATTATAATTATATTATAGCTATTTTAGGATTAATATTTATTTTACAGGTAACTTTGTATTTATTTTAACCAGGTACAATAGCTATTAAATAGTTAAGAACTATTTAATAGCTACCTAGTTAAAATAATTACAAAATTACCTGTAAAATAAATCCTAACCTAAGTTACAATTAAACCTAACACTACACTATCAATAAATTAATTAAATAAAATACCTACAATTACCTACAATTAAACCTAACACTACACTATCAATAAATTAATTAAATACAATATCTACACATAAATACAATGAAATAAACTAACTAAAGTACAAAAAATAAAAAAGAACTGTTACAAAAAATAAAAAAATATTTACAAACATAAGAAAAATATTACAACAATTTTAAACTAATTACACCTACTCTAAGCCCCCTAATAAAATAACAAAGCCCCCCAAAATAAAAAATGCCCTACCCAATTCTAAATTACAAAAGTTCAAAGCTCTTTTACCTTACCAGCCCTTAACAGGGCCCTTTGCGGGGCATGCCCCAAGAAACTCAGCTCTTTTTCCTGTAAAAAAAAACATACAATAACCCCCCCCAACATTACAACCCACCACCCACATACCCCTAATCTAACCCAAACCCCCCTTAAATAAACCTAACACTAAGCCCCTGAAGATCTTCCTACCTTGTCTTCACCTCACTGGGTATCACACCGATCCGTCCTGGCTCTGATATCTTCATCTAAGCCCAAGCGGGGGCTAGACATCCATCATCCGACGGCTGAAGAAGTCCAGAAGAGGCTCCAAAGTCTTCATCCTATCCGGGAAGAAGAGTAGATCCGGACCGGCAACCATCTTCTTCCAAGCGGCATCTTCTATCTTCATCCGATGAGGACCGGCTCCATCTTGAAGACCTCCACCGCGGACCCATCTTCTTCCGACGACGACTTCCCGACGAATGGCGGTTCCTTTAAGGGACGTCATCCAAGATGGCGTCCCTCGAATTCCGATTGGCTGATAGGATTCTATCAGCCAATCGGAATTAAGGTAGGAAAATCAATGATTCGATCAGCCAATCAGATTGAGCTCGCATTCTATTGGCTGTATCTTCTCAAATAGACAATAATATCTGTTTTTGTATATAAAATAAAGTGACTGCCTAGCAGAGCGATTCTATCATTGACTCACCATAACCCGCATTAACGATGCATACTGAATCATAAACCAACAAATCTGCCTACATATTATGGCCTCTATACGTGCCTTTAGACTAAATTAAGTTGGCAATTTTAAATAAGATTTTTAGGCTAGATTCCTGCTGACTTTAAAATGAAGAGTGAGAGCCCATTAACTCCCAACCTCCCCTGATATGTTTCGCCGAATGATTCGGCTTTCTCAAACGGCTATGTGGCAGGTATTTATCCCCTTGTAACTCCGCCTACTATTATGATGTCATAATTTGACCTCCAATCAAATAGAGGGGTGTCAATGTTCGTGTGTTTTGAATGATTTGAATGGATATGCGAATTTCCCTCATATATAATCCATCTTATCATTAGATGTCTAACGTCTATTGGCTTTTTTTTAAACTGCATAAGATAACCATATAATTGATATGATAGAGTTGGACATAATTCTCCTATATTGTGTATAATGTATATTAATATTAGGTTTATAACTCGAGTGGGTTAGTTAGTGTAGTTCTTATATTAGTCATGTTATAAATCGACTAAGATCAATTGTAATTATGATAAGAGCAAGTTGTTATTTTGAAAAAATATTATTATTTTAAACAGGTTAACGAAATTCCGGGGAGACCATTGTATAGATAGCATTAGATGTTTTGTGTCAAACTTTCTCTTATAAAGCATATATAAGGCATATAGATGGCTAAGAATTTATTATATAAATAGATATATAGGCCACTATTTATCATTGGTCTTGCGGACCTGATCCGACAGAGTGGATCAGGTCCGCAAGACCTCGCTAAATGCGGAGATCAATACGCTCTCCGCATTTAGCATTGCACCAGCAGCTCACAAGAGCTGCTGGTGCAACGCCGCCCCCTGCTGACTCACGGCCAATTGGCCGCCAGCAGGGGGGTGTCAATCAACCCAATCGTACTCGATTGGGTTGATTTCCGGCGATGTCTGTCCGCCTGCTCAGAGCAGGTGGACAGGGTTATGGAGCAGCGGTCTTTAGACCGCTGCTTCATATCTTGTGTTTCTGGCGAGTCTGAAGACTCGCCAGAAACACGGCCCTTCAAGCTCCGTACGGAGCTTGATAAATATGGGCCATAGTGTAATTTCAGTCTTTACTTCTATGGTAGCCTGCTATTGATCTGAATTCATAATAATTTTCCTGCCATCCTGCATAAATACTGATTACATCTTGAAAATGCACAAGAGTTTGAAAGAATCTGTTAAAATAATATTTGAAAAAATATATATAACCATACCTTACACCTCAGATTTATGACTGGCCTGGAATGGAGTCTGTATATTTATTGATTATAAACATGTATATGTTTTTATTTTCAGTATCTGGCATGATATTGGTTTATATCAACATTCCCAGATTCTTGAATTAATTCTTTCATAATTAACAATTTTCTAAAGATTGTATTACTATTTTATAAAGAAATGGTGTAATTTTGAGAGAAGTCATAAGGACATGAAACATTTCAAGTGATGTAACATAAAAATAATCCATAAAGTGTTGGATTGATTTCCAACACAGCTCACAGTGTTGGCTCATATTCCTATAAGTGGAAGTGATATGAAAGCATTACTACTTTCATTACATTATTATTAGAAATAAATCGAGTGATAATTCTTTCAAAGAAATATGTGATGAGAATGATGCTTAAAAGTATTTGCCATTAAGCATTTGATCACTAGTGTAAGTGAAAAAATAATAATTATCAGCATCCTATCGAAACTATCAATAATTTGTGAGAAAAGTGAAATCAGTGCTCTACAATTAAAAAGTAAAAAAAAAGTATTAATAAAAGGTGAGTGGACAACTCAACATTAAATTATGAAATGTCCTATTGCCTTATGAACAAAATATTAGTTAATGTTAAAGTAACTTATATTTCTAATTTCTCAGTAAGAGATTGTAACCTTAATTTAAATAATTATATACACGCTACCTGGTATTTTTTGGTGTTATCTCCAAAAATTCTCAATTAATATATGAAACTTACTATCATATACTCAAAATTAAGTCCCTTATCTTTATTAGGGTAGGTATGTCTGGAGATGTTAGTCCTAGTAGACTCTATTTTAGATCTATGTAGGATTTACTCATGTCTCATTCACAAGACTAGTATGTCCTAATGCTCCTTAGGTTGAATATGCTTGGATCATATATTAATAATGATATCTCCTATGCTCTGCCTACATGTTTCAATATTTGAACTATGTCAATTGTTTCGTTTTTCAACATACCAGTAAGATTTTCTGCCTTAATCATAATTTTAGCGATTTTATAAATATGAAAAATAATTATTGTGTTCGTTCAATCCATTTGGTTGAACCGAATTCATCAAGAAAATCCATCAGCTTTCACACTGCAACAAACTTTTAGTTAGATCTCCACCTCTTATGCCTAAATTGATCTTTTGAACGCCAGTACATATTAGATCTCCAACTTTGCTTTGATGGTATTTCAGAAAGTGGTAGGCTACTGAGGTGATATTTTTCTGTCTTTGGAAATCATTTGCAGCATTTTTGATATTACGTAGATGTTCTTGTAGACATGTACATAATTTAAGTGTTGTCATCCCAATATAGATCTTTGGGCAGCCTCATTGATCATATATATCACATTAGTTGTGTTGCAGCTTATATATGATTAGATATCATGTGCTTTCCCAAATCTGTCATGTACTTTTGTTGTTTTTCGCATATGTCTGCAGCTACAGCATGTGCTGCAAGGGTAAGAACCCTGTACTGATCTTATATTATTTTTTCTCTTCTTGTCACAGAAGTGACTAGGGCTGACTAGGGCTGACCATATCTTTCAGGTTTCTACTTCTTCTGTAGCTTACGTCTACTTTGTCACCTAGTAGCTGTTTTAATGTTGCATCAGATTGTAGTATTTTCCAGTGTTTATTAATTACATTAATTACTTTTTGACTATACGAGTTAATATTAGTCTTGTTTTACCATCAGATTTTCTGCACTTAGGTTTCAATAACTCCTGTCTTGGGGTTGATCGCGCTCTTATTTTAGCTTTCTTAACAGATGTCTTACTATATCCCCATTTAAGAAGTCTTTCCTCCACTCGTGCTATATAGAAAAGTGTTGGTGGCGGTAGATTTTCTGTATTAATCTGTTCCAATCTGCCCATTCGGTTTTTTAAAGATTTTCAGATCAAGAAAGGGTACTTCTGTTTGACTTGTATGGTAAGTGAGTTTAATATTACACTCATTGTTATTAAGTTCCTTTAGAAAATCATCTAACTTATTCTTGGGACCCTCCCAGATGAATATGATATCATCAATATATCTCAACCATATAGGTATATGCTGAGAATATTTATCATGTATATCCGAAAAGATGATTGTTTGTTCCCACCAACCTAGGAATACATTTGCATAGGTTGGTGCGCATGCTGTGCCCATGGCTGTCCCTCTCATTTGAAGGTAATATCTGTTATTGAAGACAAAAAAGTCTTTCTTTAATATGAACTCAAGTAATTGGAGTACAAATTCATTGTGATTCTCCTCTTCCTCGGGGGGACATATCCAAAAACTTTTTAACAGATTGTAATCCTGATTTATGACTGATGCTCGTGTATAATGCCTCTACATCAGCAGTGACTAGTCAGGCATCCTCCTTTAACCAAATATCCTCTAAATGTTGTAGAGTCTCCATGGTATCTTTAATGTAAGAAGGTAGTTGTGTGAGAAATTCTCGTAATCTCGAATCCACATATTGACTAGCTTTTTCGGTTAAGTTGTCATTGCCAGATACAATGGGATGCCCAGGAGGGTGTTCACTATTCTTGTGGATTTTGGGTATCAAGTAAAACGTGGATATTTTGGCCTTTGTTACTGTTAAGAATTTCTTTTCTTTTTCTGAAATAATACCATTTAGTCTGGCATTCGCAATTAAGTTTGATATTGATCAAGAAAATCTTCAAGAGGGCAGGACCATAATTTTTTATAACAGGTAACATCTTTTAATTGTCTTTCTGCTTCTTGTAAGTACACGTTATTTGACCAAATTACAATATTGCCACCTTTATCCACTTGGCGTATGACTTCCCATTCTTTAATTTCTGACTTTTGTTTATTTACCCCTAATCTGCTGCCCCCAACATCGCCGACACCTACATTTTATTTATTTACCCCTACTCTGCCACCCCCAATGTCGCCGCCACCTACCTACACTTATTAACCCCTAATCTGCCGCCCCCAACGTTGCCGCCACTATATTAAAGTTATTAACCCCTAAACCTAAGTCTAACCCTAACCCCCCTAACTTAAATATAATTTAAATAAATCTAAATAAATATTACTATCATTAACTAAATTATTCCTATTTAAAACTAAATACTTACCTATAAAATAAACCCTAAGCTAGCTACAATATAACTAATAGTTACATTGTAGCTAGTTTAGGATTTATTTTTATTTTACAGGCAACTTTGTATTTATTTTAACTAGGTAGAATAGTTAGTAAATAGTTGTTAAAGACACATTTACCTGTAAAATAAAACCTAACCTAAGTTACAATTACACCTAACACTACACTATAATTAAATTAATTCCCTAAATTAACTACAATTAAATACAATTAAATAAAATTATCTAAAGTATGGAAAAAAAACACACTAAATTACAGAAAATAATAAAATAATTACTAGTTTTTTAAACTAATTACACCTAATCTAATCCCCCTAATAAAATAAAAAAGCCCCCCAAAATAATAAAAAGCCCTACCCTATACTAAATTACAAATAGCCCTTAAAAGGGCCTTTTGCGGGGCATTGCCCCAAAGTAATCAGCTCTTTTACCTGTAAAAAAAGTACAATACCCCCCCCAACATTAAAACCCACCACCCACACACCCAACCCTACTCTAAAACCCACCCAATCCTCCCTTAATAAAACCTAACACTAACCCCTTGAAGATCACCCTACCTTGAGAAGTCTTCACCCAACCGGGCCGAAGTCCTCAACGAAGCCGGGCGAAGTGATCCGCCAGACGGGTAGAAATCTTCATCCAAGCCGGGAAGAAGAGGTCCTCCAGATGGGCAGAAGTCTTCATCCAGACGGCATCTTCTATCTTCTTCCATCCGGCATGGAATGGGTCCATCTTCAAGACATCCAACGCAGAGCATCCTCTTCACCCGACGGCCGACTGAATGAAGGTTCCTTTAAGTGACGTCATCTAAGATGGCGTCCCATCAATTCTGATTGGCTGATAGAATTCTATCAGCCAATCGGAATTAAGGTAGAAAAAATCCTATTGGCTGATGCAATCAGCCAATAGGATTGAAGTTCAATCCTATTGGCTGATCCAATCAGCCAATAGGATTGAGCTTGCATTCTATTGGCTGTTGAGCTTGCATTCTATTGGCTGAAAAAGTGAGTGGTGAGCCTGTCATTTCAAGACTCATAATACCAGCGGGCGTTAAAAAGCAGCGTTGGGACCTCTCAACGCTGCTTTTTAAGGCTAACGCAAGACTCGTAATATAGCAGTTAGTGTTATCAATATTGCTCTATAAATGTCGGAGTCCTAGCAGTGTGGATTGGTCAAGTTCAGTCTGGATATATTGTCAGTGAATGTTATTAAATGATTGTGGCACATTAAATTGTACCATATAAATAGGTGAAAAATATTTGGGCTGAAATTAAATAATCCTAGGTAGTCTTATGGAGGCCTATGTATCAAAGGTCTTGAGTACCTGATCCGACAGTGCGGATCAGGTCCGCAAGACCTCGCTGAATGCAGAGAGCAATACTCTCTCCATAATTCAGCATTGCACCAGCAGCTCACAAGAGCTGCTGGTGCAATGCTGCCCCCTGCAGACTCGCGGCCAATCGGTCGCCAGCAGGGAGGTGTCAATCAACCCGATCGTACTCTTTATGACCACTGCTTCATAACACGGGCCCACAAGCTCCATACGGAGCTTGATAAATGGGCCTCATCGCCTGAATCTATCTATTGTAACGCAATTTGATGCAAGTTTGTTATATATTAATTTTGCCAAGTTGCAAAGATGTTATTTTTCATTATTTTGAAGATATTTAGATTAGAGCACTATATGATTCCAATAATAGTTACATATAATGTAACATACAGTATATTGATAGGTGGGTGGGAATCATCTGGTAATGAGAACTTGGAAAATGATACTAACACTAAGGGGCCATCCAATCAGTCACAATCTTTTTCTGGGGTTGCTACAAGGTCCACGGCCAAACCGCCGATATCTATAGATCAAAAAGAACTAGACGGCCGCATATCAGGAGATGGGGACATAAATCGCAAAAAACAACAGAAAAAGAAATGAGTATTGTATTTAACTTAAGTAGTAGATCCCTCAGGGATACAGAGATCTTAGTTTTAAATTGTGGGTTGTCTTTTGTACCTACCCCTAAGTGTGATATATACAACACTTGATATTCATAAGCTGCAAAGGCAGCTCAAGTTGAAAGAACACTTTAGGGGTAACACAATAACGACACCCTCTGTATTTAAAAAACCATCAGCATTTGAACCCACTAATACACATGAAAGATAAAGAGCTTAACACGAATGTTATGTCATGATGTAAAAAATACACAATCTTATGCAACTTATCCTAATTTGAATAAAGAAGAGTGACTGGCTATTAAATATCTAAGTAATGACAGTAGTATAATCATCCGCCCGGCGGACAAAGGGGGGGTCCATTGTCATACAAGACTATGCAGATTATAGAACTAAAGCTTTAAGGCAACTATCAGACACCACAGTGTATATAAAATTAAAAGGAAATCCCACAGTGACCTTTAAGAGGAATATTGATGAGTATTTGAATAGGGGTTATGAATCCGGATTGTTATCTGAACAAGAGGTTGATTTTTTAACAACTGACCATCCTAAAACCCCTATACTATATTTGCTGCCAAAAGTGCACAAGACCCTCAAGGATCTCCCTGGCAGACCCATAGTGTCTACCAGGGATTCCCTTTTGTCTAGCCTGGCCATATATATAGACTTTGCCCTTCAGCCAGTGGTGAAGGGTACTCCTGTGTATTTACAGGATTCACCCAGTCTAATTACAAATTTGAGGGGATATGATGTGCTACGGGCCAGTGACGTCCTCGTCACCATGGATGTGGACAGCCTATATACCTCCATTCCCCCTGTGGGTTTTAAAATTTGCCTGCCCATTGAAGTCAATGGCAGTTCGCCCGGTTCGCTGGTTCGCGGACATTTGTCAAAGTTCAAGTTCGCCGTTCGCAAACGCAAAATTTTAGGTTCGCGACATCACTACTAATTACTATATATCTTTAAAACAATTTAATACATTTATTTCAATAATAATGTATACTATTTTTTTTTAGAATATAAATACTTGAAATAGCATTGGTCTTCACCTTATAGATTTCTTTAAATTTGATATATAGCAAGATAGATTAATAGAGAGTGTTAGAGAGAGGCAGAGATAAATTTTAAATAATATTTCATCAGAGTGTGAAGAACAATGCTTCTATTCAATTTATTTAGCGCATTTGGCTTAGCACACCTTCGGGTTAGTGTGCAAGAAAAAGCCAGAAGAGGCTTTTTTAGCGAGCCCCATAAAAGTCTTTGGGAAAAGGGACTTTAGCGCAACCGCGCTATCCGAATTCCATTTTTTGAGACGTTGGACTTACCTCCCATGTGTCTCTTATATCCGTATTGTGATAAATAAAATGTCCATTTTCATCCATCGGCAACAATTCATCTCCTGGCTTAAAAAATAAAAATATTGAACTGTAAATATCAGAATGTGTATGAAATGTGGTTATTCTACGTTGTTACATCAACTATTAATGAAACTGCATTAGTCTATTAAATATTTGGCAAAAATGCTGCCAAAGTTGTGTCCTTGATGTTTGAGTCTATTAAGTGGCCCATGTGGTAGTTTAAGAACCATATACACAAATATACTTATGCAAACAGCGTAATGGTCTGTGTGCATCTCAGTATACAAATCTAAAAGAGAATGTGTATTTGTAGGGAGCTAGTCTACCCTAACCTTTTAAATACCTTGCAGAAAAGTTTGTAAAACAATAAAATAACAAATGTTGGCCACTTAGTTTTTCATTTTGCAAACAAATATTTATTTTCCCTATACCAAATTTAAATGTATCATTTCAATATTGAAAACCATTTTGGATAAAGTGTTTTGTAACCATAGTAGTTTTAAACTATTATCAAATGGATGTCTATTTATATAAGACAAACTCTATTACAAGGAAGCACATCATCCCAAAATAAGAAGGTGCCTAATATTCATCCTAGCAAGACTTTACTGTTAAATACTTTTTCTTTTTGAAACATGGCAATGATGCGTATTTTTGATAATAATTATAGCCACAGTTTCAGGAATAATGGAGAGAGGATTCATAAAAATCTGATTCCCTCTGACAGAAAAAAGAAATACCATATTAGTGGACATAATAAAAGTAAAGTAAGAGATATGTTTAATGATAATCAACAGAAACTCTATAGGAGAATATATGGAAATAATGATGGCAACAAAAAAGAAATTATCGAAAACGAGAGTGATCATAGGGACAATTTGAAAAGAGTATTGGGAAATTAAAAGAAAAATACATAGTTGGGAGCCAGACCTAAGACGAGGGGGAAGAAAAAGAGTGTCAGTGGAGAGCAAAGTAACAAAATAGGAGGCTATTTTAATAGAAGAAGAGATCAGACACAGAAATATTTTTTAAAAGCTCCAGAGGTAGAAAGAGAAAGAACCGACAGAGAGATTAAGAAATGTGTACAGGTCTATAATCTATTAGAGATATAGACGAAGGTGTAGAGGAGGAAAGATGGTCAGAGCCAAAGAGGAGGAGAGAAAGAGGAAGGTCCTCTTGAATTAACATCAACGACAATTCTTCAATATCTCCACTAAGAACTCTGAGGAGAGTTTATTAAAGAGAGGTCTTTCTTTTTCCCCTACAATGGCCCCACATGCTGTTGAATTATATAGATTCACAAAAATTAATTAGGAAATTGATCTTGAAAAGATTCTTTGAAATACAAAAAATAAAAAATGTGAACAATGACACAGAGAGTGTCACATTGTCCACTCAAGATGAATATTTCTGTCTAAATGTTTTGGAGTTTCTAGAATTATAAGGAATTAACAAAGGGGCAGAAAGTGTAGATATTGATGATAGCGTTTTGAACATCTTATATGATTTTTCAGAAAGAATCTGAACGCGTACCAGTTAATCCTACTAACTTGAAGACTAGATCGATGTTTCTCCCTTCTCATGCACATAGTAGCACATATAAAGCATTGAGGAGTAACCCAATGGATCCATTTTTATCAGAATATGAAGATCTTATACAAAGAGCTAAAGAACATTTAATTTTACAGAAACAAGAATTATAATTTTTTTAGGGTAAATGGTCCTAAATTGTATCATTTGCCAAAAATACACCCACTGTACAGACCAATTGTATCTGGGATTTGTTCTCTAACCACCAAATTTTTGTTTCAAGTATATTGATCACCTTTTAAAACCTTTGTTACCATGTTTACCGTCTTACATAAGAGATACCCCATATATATTGAATGCATTGAAGGATTTTAGATGAGAAGACAAGCACATGTGGGTACATGTGGATCACGCTAGACATCACATCTCTATACACCTCCATACCACTTGATCTGCGTTTTAGTATCATAGAATACTTTTTTCAAAAATGTACTTATATTAATTTAGAACAGCAGGAATTTCTTATAGAGAGTATACGGCTCATTTTGGAGACAAATTATTTATTTTTTTGAAGATAAATAACTGGAACGGCGATTGGGACAAAGTTTGCCCTCAATTTCGTCAATCTGTATATAGGGTGGTGAGAGGATATGTGTATATTTTCCAACAATCCCTTTGCAGATAAGATAGTCAAATGGTTCCATTTCATTGATGATGTGCTAATCATATGGTGAGGTAGTGAGGGAGGTATTAATAATTTGGTACAGTATGTGAATAACAATTTATTAAATTTGAGATTTACTGAATCTCACCATGATGAGACAGTTACCTTGAACTTGGCCATGGGAACGGTAGGGTGGTTACAAAATTATTTCAGAAGGAGACTGATATGAATGGGTACCTTCATATGAAGAGTTGCCACAAAAAAGAACATCCTCTTATGCCAATTTCAGAGGGTAAGAAGGAACTGTACCAATATGAGTAAAATAATTTGAGACAGTTAGAAATAGATTGAGAGCTAAAGGCTATTCTGAAGAGTTATTAGTAAACATGTTTGAAAAGGTTAAGAGATTAGATAGTAATGATCTCTTGAGAGATGGACAGAACAATGAAAAGAAAAGTAACATAAAAGAGGAAGACCCTCTGTTTATCACCCAATATACAAAAGCTTCTAAACAGGTAGAGAGAGCAGTTACTAAACATTGGCCTGTGTTGATCCAGTTTTGAATCAAATACTCCCTAACAAAGGGAAAGTGATTTTTAAGAAGAATAGAAATTTAAAAACTCTTTTAGCTCCAAGTTATTTAAGAAAAGAGGGACCAGAGATGAGACTCCAAAATAAAAATAAATATATCTTGGATCTAAAGGGAATGTTTAGATGTGGGAGGAGCAATTACAATCACTGTAAACACGTTGACAGGGAAAACAATGTGTTTTCTACTGCTGATGGATCTCAGAGTTTTCAAATAAAGGATCAAATAAATTTGCAAAACTAAATACTTTGGGGCATATTTATCAAGCTCTTTATGGAGCTTGATGCCCAGTGTTTCTAAAGACCGCTGCTCCATAACCTGTCCGCCTGCTCTGAGGCAGCGGACAGAAATCAATCCTTGATTGAGTAATCTTTGTTTTCAATAAAGACTTTATTATAAATTTATTATTATTGGTATTATTGCTTTTTTCACAAGAAAATTTGGGGGTGCTGTATAAGCATTTGTATTTGTTGATTCATATAAGAAACGAATGCCGGATATGGCCACGGGCAGCGCCATTCAGCTGGTTTCAGCGATGGATGTAATAGTGCAGCATCATTATACAAATAAATCCTACACAGAAAATAACCGAATGCCCATGGTTATATTTGGCATTCGTATAACATAGTCATTAACGAATACACATGCCTCATTTATAATAGAAAGCCAATCATTATTGTGATATCAACAAATTAATTTTTTTAATAGAAAGAAAACTACATAATTTTGCCTACAAGTGTACACACAACCAACCTCAAGTTGTGAGCTTGAGCAACTGTCTCCTCAAATATGCGCATAGTTTCTGTGAGCTCACTGGTTTATACATTCATCTAGGTCAGGGATATCAAGCTCGATGTATCTGGTTGCCACTGGCCAAGTGTTCTCCCATGGGGGCCAATTAGACTGAGTAAGTGGTCTGGAACTGGAGATACTAGGAACTGGAAGTGACATTTACCCAAGTAGTAATGCATGGTGGGAGGTGGGAGACATACACAGTTGTCTATATTTATATTGTAAGTGCCAAGTGAAGGGATCATTCTTGAACTTTATAACAATGTAAAAAGTGACATTTCTGCAAGCAGTGGATGGTAGGAGACTACACTGGACACTTGTCTTTGTATTTATCTTGTGAAGATCAACTAGTTACACCTCTTAGAACCCTAAAAAAATTAATTGTATACCTATTTAACAAGGGAGAGCCAGATGAAACTATGTTTAAGGCCGTATATGGCCATGGGGACGGTACTTTGAGACCACTGCTCTAGGCCAATGACTATTTGAGGGGGGAATAGGGGTGTATGACTTAAGATATTGCGGCCAATTTATCAATGTAGCGTAGCGTATCATGTCCGCCAGATATCACTGAATGCCGACAGTATACGCTGTCGGCATTCAACATTGCACAAGCAGTTTTGGTAAACTGCTTGTGCCATGCCGTCCCCTGCAGATTTGCGGGGTGTCAATCAACCCGATCGTATATGATTGGGCGGAATGATGTCCGCAGCCTCAGAGCCTAAGACTTTTAACTGCTATTTCTCGCGCGGAAACAGGGCAATTAGGGGCCATTCGGCCCTTGTTAAATCATCCCCCTTATGTGAAGCTGGATACATGTTCACAAATAAACTTTGGAGAGTTAAAACTTTTTAAAGAAGGCATTTATAAAACAATATAAAAGATGTTTAAAGGGACATAAAACTCAATAATTTATCTCCCTGTTTAATGTACAATTAAGGAAAATAAAACATTGCACTATAAATACATTATCTATTTTGTCTGTTACCTTATTCGTTCGTAGAAGATGATGTGCCTCTTTGATACTATGGGGGATATTTATAAATGTGTGAGCGGACATGAAATAGCATATCATGTCCGCTGCACATACGCTGTCGGCATTTACCATTGCACCAGCGTTTCTTGTGAACTGCTTGTACAATGCTGCCCCCTGCAGATTTGCGGCCAATCAGCCGCTAGCAGGGGGTGTCAATCAACCCGATTGTATTCGATCAGGTTGATTTCTGTCTGCGGCCTCATAGCAGGCGGACAAGTTATGGAGAAGCAGTCTTTAAACCGCTGCTTCATAACTTATGTTTCCGGCAAGCCTGAAGGCTCACGCGGAAACAAGGGGCATCAAGCTCCATACAGAGCTTCCGAGCTTGACAAATATGCCCCTATATATGTGAAATGTAACTGAGCCTGCAACATTCTACACAATTGCTCAGAGCATAAGTCCACCTGTCTATAATTGCCCATAATATGTCAGTATTAAAAGGATTTAAAATTGCTGTTTTGTAATGCATAGCTTAATTGCTGAAATATGCTGAGTTTTGTCCCATTAAGAACAAAAACTGTTTTAAATCTCTTTAAGTAAGGGTGCGTGTGCGTGTGTTCCATGAATATCCCACAGGAGTTTGCTTCAGAGAATTACAGGACAGTAAATACTAAATTAAATATAATCCTATATCAGATGCCTGTTTTTCTCTTATTTGTACAATAAGACACATTTACCTTAAACTCTATGGGTGTGTGTATGATATACAGGTCCAGATAATCCATCTGAAGGTCCTTCAAGGATTTTTCCAGCGCTGGGCGTACCATTTCAGGAGTGTGGTACGTACTCCACAGCTGCAATTCAGATTCAGATATTGAGAATTTGAGGAGATTTTACATTTTGCAATAAAATAAGTCGGTTGTTTGTATCAATGCATTCAGCACCTGCTACTGAGCATGAAGCCTTTAACTACAAGATGGTGCTTAGATATTTTTTTTGTTCAAACTTTAATTTATAAGCCTGATTAAGAACACATAGGAATATAAAAACAACTAAGTCATTTTACATTTATAAACTGTTTTAAGTTTCAGATTGCATTTTTTCCAGTTTTAATGGCATTAGCCCTAGCTTGTCACAATATTTTTCTTCAATATCCAATGTTTAATTAATACTATACTTTCACTTTAAAAGAAGCAGCGTTTATTTATTTTTATTATGGGGGGAAAAAAACATTTTAACATATTTAACTTCTGACCTTTCATATACCTGAAATAAATGAGTACCATGGTCCTTTAAAAAATCTTTCAAACTATTTAATTTAACCTTTGAACCTAACTAATCTCTCTCTTGTTAGACATATATAATTTCCTCCTGCTCACCTGCACTTTTTTATCATGTAAGAGCCATTTGCCTCTCAGATTGAATTCCTGAATATACAGTATATAAAATGTGTTGTTGTGAATCAGGCAATATATATATATACTGTATATACACAACTCAATTTAGTTGCAAATGTTTCTATTTATTTTCTCTGCTGTTATTCTCTTCAATAATTAATTAACCATATATTTAGGGTTGTCATATAGCTGTTTAAAGGCAGAAAAATACATATGTCAGGGTTCTTATAATAGAACATCATTCAAACCATTTCTTTAAACAGCCCATGATATGTGTATTTTTTATATTAATGCAGCAATATGGCAACACTACATATAATACTTCTTTCATAAGATGTAAGGTAGGGAGCTTTTTTGCCTTTTCAGAACATGTAAGGTAAGGGGCTTTTTACCATCCTTTGTTTACAGATTAATTTCCTTTCTAATAGTGAAATTATTCACTAAAAATGTGCCCTTTTCTTAAAGGGACAGTAAAGTCAAAATTAAACTTTCATGATTCAGATAAAGCATGTGATTTTAAACAACTTTCCTATTTACTTATTGTCATGAGATGCAGGACACAGTATAGAAGGTACAACGCTATTTTATTGCAGAGCATGGAAGTATACACCTGGTATAATACATCTCACTTAGTAACTGCGACATAGACAATAACGGACCTAAACCACGCCCCCATCCGGTGACGTCACTTCCCACTCTCATCACATCTTCCCCCTTTTCAAAGGACAAAGCATACATTTTTTTCCCATTTGAATACATCAAATAACAAGGTATACAACAACAGTTTTGTATAGTATATAACAAATAACGAGTTAAAGAAAATATCTGTATAAACAACATGAATTACATCCTGACTTGAACATCAGGGTAGACTACTCTAGTCCACAGTGACCATGGGATTATTCTGCCCATACTTCCGGTCACTGCTCTAACTAGTGCTAATCCCGATATAAGGCCGGAAGTTTCACCACTCTTCCACTTGATGTAATTCTACATGAACTGTCCTCTGATACAGAAGAAGGTGTTTGAGAGTCTGCTGGAGGCAAAGACATATTCCTGCTGTAATCTTGCTGAGGGGAACACACCCCTCTTGAAACAGGGGATCCCACCGGCGTTTGTACTGAGGCATCCAGTTCCAAACTCTCAGATACAGGCTGAAGATGTTTTCGATTTCCCCGAATGCCCTGCATTCAGTTCCTGCAAGGGCCTCACAGAGTGTCTCCTGTCATAGAAGAATCGATAGCCCCTTTTTGCCTCTTCATCCCTCCTAAGGACCTCGTCCCGAAGAATAGTGCTAGTTGGCTGGAAGACACCCTTAGAGGGTAAGGTGGTGCGAATCTGGCATCCTAGCATCAGCTGTGCCGGGATAAACCCCGTGGCTTGAATGGGAGTCGCCCTATAGGACAAGAGGGCCAGGTACGGCTCAGATTGCTTCAAAATGAACTTTGTTGTTTGAACTGCCCTTTCAGCCATTCCGTTGGCCTGCGGTTATGTGGACTTGACGTAGAATGGACAAAATCATATTCACTGCTCAAAGAACTGAACTCTGTGGAAGCAAACTGCATTCCGTTATCGCTCACTACCTCCATTGGTATGCCCCACCGGGCGAACAAGCTCTTGAGACAAATGATAATGGCTTCACTTGTGATCTCATTCAAGGGTGCAATCTCCAAATACCTGGAATAGTAGTCAATAACGACTAGGTACTTTTCCTGTGCAGTTCACACAAATCAGCAGCTATTTTCTGCCACAGGCCTGCAGGCATCGGAGTAGAAATCAAGGGCTCCCTTCTCTGAGTAGGCCAGCGTTCCCAGCAAAAGCCACATTTTGACACATGGCTTGCAATATCAGAACTGATCCCAGGTCACCATACTGCCGTAGCTGCCCTTTCTCTGCACTTTGTAATGCCCAAGTGGCCATCATGAATCCTGTTTAACATCTCCTGCCGCATGCTAACAGGAATAACAATGCAGTCCTGGAACAGCACTAACCCATCCAGCTCCGTGAGCTGCGACCTTTCTGACTGGTAAGAACTTAAAGACATCCAGGCTGCCAACCTTCTTTTATGTACTTTATAACTTCTTGAAGATCTGTATCTAAATATGTTTCCTTTCTTATTTGTACTAGCTTCCCTGAAGAAATGGATTTAGAGGCCAGAACTGAATCTACAGACACCTTCACATTTGATTCCGTTGAAGATTCTTCAGCAGCAGCCAGCGGGAGCCTGGAAAGTGTATCTGCCACAAACAGTTGTTTCCCTGGCACATGCACTGCCTGAACATTGAACCTGAGCAGCCTCATTAGAAGTCACTAGCATCTTAAGGGTGTTTTGTCAATTTCATAGGAGTTGATTAGAGGGACTAGCTGTTTATGGTCAGTCTCCAGACTAAATTTCTCTAAACCCTCTAGGTAACGCTGAAAGCGCTCACAGGCCCAAACTGCAGCCAGACACTCTTTCTCAATTTGGGCGTATTTCGACTTAGCAGCTGTCAGTATACGGGAACAGTATGCGATGGGATGTAGTTTATTCTCATTCAACTGCAGGAGGGCGGCCCCTAACCCATAACTGCTCGCATCAGCACTAACCACAGTCTTTTTGGAAGGGTCGTAGAACCCCAACACTGGGGCAAACCCCAGCAGGGACTTGACCTGCACAAAGGATTCTTCCTGTGAAGGTCCCCAGACCCAGGCAACATCTTTCTTTAGCAACTCTGTGATAGGGTGTAGTATTGTGGACAAATCTGGAAGGAACATGCCCGCATAATTTACAAGGCCCAATATTTGTCTCAGCTCATGTACATCAGAAGGACTTTTCATCTGTTCAATAGCACGGATTTTATCGGGGTCTGGCTTGATGCCATCCCCATTGATGATATGCCCAAAGTAACATAATTCAGCTTTCCTAAAATGGCATTTCTCCTTATTTAACTTCAGCCCGGAATCTCTAATAGTCTGCAGCACACAGCTCAATCGCTGATCATGTTCTTCCAATGTAGACCCATACACCAAGATGTCGTCCATGACGACTGCCGTGTCCACGTGGTCTCTTAGGAGAGAACTCATATCTTTTTGAAAGATTTCAGGAGCAGAGGATATCCCGAAGGGGAGTCTGCAGAAGCAAAACCAACCTACCGGTGTAATGAAGGTAGTCAGTTTGCGGCACTTTGGATCTAGAGGTATCTGCCAGAAGCTGCTGGAAGCATCCAGTGTAGAGAAGAACTTCGCCCCAGCCAATTTTGAAGCTATGTCTTCAAGTGTCGGCAGCGCATATCTCTCTCTTCAACGCCTCATTCAGCCTTTTCAAGTCTACACAGATGCGTACCTTCCAATTTTTCTTCGCAAAAGGCACAGTGAGGGCACACCAGTCAGTTGCTTCAACAACCTCTTCAATAACTCCCATGTTCTTCATCCGCAGAAGCTCCTTCTCCACTTGAGGCATGAGCGGGAACGGAATTCTTTTCAAAGGACAAAGCATACATTTTTTTTTATTATTTGAATACATCAAATAACAAGGTATACAACAACAGTTTTGTATAGTATATAACAAATAACAAGTTAAAGAAAATATCTGTATAAACAACATGAATTACATCCTGACTTGAACATCGGGGTAGACTACTCTCGTCCACAGTGAACATGGGATTATTCTGCCCATACTTCCGGTCACTGCTCTAACTAGTGCTAATCCCGATATCGGGCCGGAAGTTTCACCACTTTTCCACTTGATGTAATTCTACATGAACTGTCCTCTGATACAGAAGAAGGTGTTTGAGAGTCTGCTGGAGGAAAAGACATATCCCCGCTGTGATCTTGCTGAGGGGAAGGCACCCCTCTTGAAATAGGGGATCCCACCGGCGGTGGTACTGAGGCATCCAGTTCCAAACTCTCAGGTACAGGCTGAAGATGTTTTCGATTTCAACGTGTGACTGTCCCTCCATCAGTAGGGACTACATAAGACCTTGGTTCTGGAGAGCGTCCAATTACCGTAGCAGTCATCTTCCATTTCTTCTCATCATCCAGTTGAATTCTGACACTTTGCCCCGCATTCAGCTCCTGCAAGGGCCTCACAGAGTGCCTCCTGTCGTAGAAGAAGCGATAGCCCCTTTTGCCTCTTCCTCCCTCCTAAGAACCTCGTTCCGAGGAATAGAGCTAGTTGGCTGGAAGACACCCACAGAGGGTAAGGTGGTGCAAATCTTGCATCCTAGCATCAGCTGTTCCAAGCTAAACCCTGTGGCTTGAATAGGAGTTACCCTATAGGACAAGAGGGACAGGTACGGCTCAGATTGCTTCAAAATGAACTTAGTTGTTTGAACTGCCCTTTCAGCCATTCCGTTGGCCTGCGGGCAATGTGGACTTGACGTAGAATGGACAAAATTATATTCACTGCTGAAAGAACTGAACTCTGTGGAAGCAAACTGTATTCCGTTATCGCTCACTACCTCCATTGGTATGCCCCACCGGGCGAACAAGCTCTTGAGACAAATGATAATGGCTTCACTTGTGATCTCATTCAAGGGTGCAATCTCCAAATACCTGGAATAGTAGTCAATCACGACTAGGTACTTTTCCCGTGCAGTTCACACAAATCAGCAGCTATTTTCTGCCACGGGCCTGCAGGCAGCGGAGTAGAAATCAAGGGCTCCCTTCTCTGAGTTGGCCAGTGTTCCCGGCAAAAGCCACATTTTGACACATGGCTTGCAATGTCAGAACTGATCCCAGGCCACCATACAGCCGTAGCTGCCCTTTCTCTGCACTTTGTAATGCCCAAGTGGCCATCATGAATTCTGTTTAACATCTCCTGCCGCATGCTAACAGGAATAAGAATGCGGTCCTGGAACAGCACTAACCCATCCAGCTCCATGAGCTGCGACCTTTCTGACTGGTAAGAACTTAAAGACATCCAGGCTGCCCGACTTTCGGGCCAACCTTCTTTTATGTACTTTATAACTTCTTGAAGATCTGTATCTAAATATGTCTCCTTTCTTATTTGTTCTAGCTTCCCTGAAGAAATTGATTTGGAGGCCAGAACTGAATCTACATACACCTTCACATCTGATTCCATTGAAGATTCTTCAGCAGCAGCCAGCAGTAGCCTGGAAAGTGTAGCTGCCACAACCAGTTGTTTTTCCAGCACATGCACTGCCTGAACATTGACCCTGAACAGCCTCATTAGAAGTCACTAGCATCTTAGGGGTGTTTTGTCAATATCATAGGAGTTGAGGGACTAGCGGTTTATGGTCAGTCTCCAGACTAAAAAAATGGTAATTTCAGCATAAAGGCAGGAACGCACCATTGGGAGTCGTGTCGTTATAACTATACCGCAAGCATTTTAGCCTGTAACGCAACGTCAATCCCACACTCAAAGAAATTATGTTTTTGTGTGGGATTTCCATAGCGCCGGTATTACAGGTTGTGCAGTGAGGCTAAAAAGCTTGCGTTACAGCCTATACCGACACGAGCCATACCGCCATCTGAGAGCAGTAGTTATGGATGTTGTGTAACAAAAATGTTTCACAAAACTCATAACTAAAGTGTTACAAAGCACACTAACACCCATAAACTACCTATTAACTCCTAAACCGAGGCCCTCCTGCATCGCAAACACTAAATTAAACCTATTAACCCCTAATCTGAGTCTTACCCACATCGCGAGTATTAAAAAAACCTATTAACCCCTAATCTGCTGCCAATCCACATCGCCAACACTATTTAAATATATTAACCCCTAAACCTTCGCTCCCCGACACCACCATCAATATAATAAAGTTATTAACCCCTATTCCGCCACTCCCCGAGATCGCCGCCACAAAAGTTATTAACCCCTAAACCTCCAGCCTCCCACATATCCGCCACTACAAAAACCTAACAATAACCCCAGAAGATCTACTCACAATTTCTGAAGTCTGGACATCCAGGCAGAGAGAAATCTTCATCCAGGCGGCGAGCTCTTCATCCATCCTGGGGGCGTCTTCTATCTTCAAACTGGCGGTGCGGAGTGGAGCCATCCTGGAAGCCAATGCCATCCTGCGCGTCCTCTTTATATGGTCGCCGCCGTACACTGAAGTTGAATGCAAAGTAGCAGTTTCAAAATGGCGTCCCTTGCATTCCTATTGGCTGATTTGATTCTTCAAATTCAAATCAGCCAATAGGATGAGAGTAGACATGTGCGATTCGATTAGGTCCGAATCAAAATTCGGACGAATTTGTCGAATTCGGAGATTCGGATCAATTCGAATTTCCGAATTGCAGTAGTGCCGAATCTACCGAATAAATCCGAATCGATTCAAATTTATTCGGTAGATTCGGAAGGATTCGGAGGGCCGTGTATTAAACTTGTATTGTACAGTATATTAGGTTTATCACTCTGCTATGGGTTAAACCTAATATACAGTACATAATACTAGTGTAATATACAGCACATCCCACCTAACACTTACCGAAATTCCGAATTGAACCCGAATTTTTCATGAATCCGAATGAATCCGAAACAAATTCATTCAATTTTTTCTGAATTTGAATCGATCCGAACCGAAATTTAAATCGATCCGAATCGATCCGAACTGAACCAAATTTTTTGAAGCTGCATAAGTGTAGATGAGAGCTACTGAAATCCTATTGGCTGATTTGAACAACCAATAGGATTTCAGTAGCTCTCATCCTGTTGGCTGTTTTGGACAGCTAATAGGATTTCAGAAGCTATCGTCCTATTGGCTGATTTGAATTTGAAGAATCAAATCAGCCAATAGGAATGCAATGGACGCCATTTTGAAACGGCTACCTTGCATTCAACTTCAGTGTACGGCGGCGACCGTATGAAGAGGATGCTCCACACAGGATGGAATCAGCTTCCAGGATGACTCCGCTCCACACCACCTGGATGAAGATAGAAGACGCCCCCAGGATTGATGAAGACCTCGCTGTCTGGATGGCCTACTTCAGAAACCGTGAGTAGATCTTCTGGGGTTAGTGTTAGCTTTTTTTTATTTTATGGGGTGTTTTTTTTTTTTAAGATTAGGGTTTGGGCTTTGAAAAAGAGCTGAATGCCCTTTTAAGGGCAATGCAAAAGAGCTAAATGCCCATACAAATGCCCCTTTAGTGGCAATGGGTAGCTTAGTTTTTTTTTAGAGTTAGTTTTTTTTTTTTTTTTTTTTTTTAAAACAATTTTTATTTGAGGATTGAAATTAGGCATACAAGTAATATGAAGCGATATAACATAACAGCGATGGAAAACAAATATCATATTGATGACATTTTGACACATAGTATGTTCCTAAAAGTAAAAGTAACAAGTATAGTAGATAAATGAAATGCCTACTGTTCTTTACCCTCCTGAGTGGCACATGAGGTCACTTTTGGACCCTATAAATATATATTAAAATTATAGGAGGCTTTTACCAACAAAAAGACCACTTGTGGGTCTTAAATAATATCCTCATTTTATATCTTGAACAAAAGCTGTAATAACAAAGTGCTTATACATTAGTAACAACTTAAGATATTTCACATTACAGTTATGTGGAGTCGTATATTATATATAGAAAAATCAAGAACTTTGCCATATATATCTAGGACATTTCAATGTGGGAGAAAGTACAAAGAAGGGTATGATTCACAGCCCAGGATATTTAAAGAGCTGAATGGGGGCCTAATGTAGCTTAGAAATAACTCAGAGGACCTGTTTTTAAGATATAAGGGTAACAAAGCAGATTTAGAGTGTGACCTCTTTGTAGTTACCTGACAAATGCTATATAGCACTAGGGGAGAATGTTGAGTGCCTATGAATTTGCTCTCATATATATCTGACCACCTTAAGAATGAGATATAACATGGTATACAAGCTCAAGCACTCCTCCAATGCAGCAGGTATGAAATAAGCTGTATAAAAATTAGTAAACTCAGCAATAGAACTAAACAAGCAATTATGTATATTCCAATTAGTAAAATGTGATAGTTAAGGAGGTGAAGCTCCATAGAGTGGAATATGCAATTACCCTGCTCTAATTTTATCAAGGAACAGTAGTTCCCACACATGTCCAAATGCAGCATTTCTATGTAACAGCTGGGGTCTCATAACTAGTTAACAGGGGGGTCTAAGAGCACTAAAGCTAATATGTGAGCCCAAAAGATAGGTAGTGATACTGAAAAGGCTACTTATATGGGTTTAACAGCACGCTGACACATGACCTCTACAAACCATGTTGGCAAGCTCTCCGCCTACTCCTGAGCACCGAGGTAGGCTAGTGTGTCACAGAAGGTTATGCAGACATATCACTAATTAGAGAAACATATATACTGCAGTATCTAAACAGTTAATGTCCCCCATGCCTCAGGCTTTAGTGCCGTCATTAGGGTTCAAATATATTATACATATCGGCAAGGTAAAGAGTCCCCACAGTGGAAATAATTGTGTAAGGGATCAGTCTCACTGTTTATCTGTAAACAGCCTGAAAGATATTGTAATATATTACTATTGTAAGAGCGGAATCTCCTACAATATATGTAAAGTTAGTTCAGCCGACTCCAGCTTTGTCTTCTCTAACAACATACCCATGCTCCATCCGTGGTGGCAGATGAAACATCACAAGCTGCTGCTTATCCGGGCTCTGCTTGGAGATCAAGTCCAGATCTATCACGGAAGCTGGAACGGCTCTGATTGGGCTGTTGGAGGCTCCAGATCTTATGTGCTTGAGCATCGATACCTTTCCGGAGATTATGTCAGACGCTCCGGTTAAGGCTGTGGGTCTGAGCTTGGCGGTTCCCTGTATCAGCACAGTGTGGGCTACAGGGGGGTTTCTGTCTTCCTCTGACCAAGGTACGTTGTGCGTTGTCTCATACTTCATAGACCGGTCACTTGTTCCATCGCACCACAATGAGAGTTTCTCTTGGGCGGCAGACTCTGTGTCTTTCAAACGCAGCAATCCTTGTCTCAGCAAGGCGGGCGGGTGCCCAATTAGAGGTCTCTTCACCTTGGTAGCTGTATCGCTAACGGAACCCTCTCTGGCAATCAGATCTCCCATTCTCTCACGTCGTTCATCATCCACTGTCAGGCAAGTGTAAGCAGGTTGAGAGGTGTTAGAGGTACGGGATATTTGCTCTAACTGCTCATTAGAGGAGCTTGTTAACCTCTCAGTCTCCCTTGTGTTCTGCAGGGATCTAGGAGTAGAAGCTTGTGGGATATTTAGTAGGTCACACAGTTTCTGCTCAAGTTGTACAAAATGATCTTCTATGAGTCGTAAGATTGCTGACTCCCATCTGTCCAGGGCTTCCATCCTGTGAAAGTTGAATCACGGATGTCTAGGCAAGGACTGCGCTCTTACTGCGCAGCTAGTTGTGGGGACAGAGTTGAGGCCTCAATTATAGGGAAAGACCTCAGGATAAATAGTCCGGTACTGTTAGAAATGGGGCCAGCGTTAAATATCTGGCTTAATAACCCAGAATCAAGAACTCCTGGGGGGGGTTAATAATGCGGGCAGCCCCAACAGCACAGAGGATCAGGCATTCGGTATGGGCCTCGTGGCTGCCTCCGTGTAGTTGAGCTGAAGAACATAGGCAGGTCTAGTTTGATGTTATGAACCCCTAGACTTCTCTAGAGTTTCTCTAGGCTGGACACCTTGGAACAGTAGGGAATACTGTGTTAGATTCAGTAAAAAAACCTTTTGCAATCAAATAAAGTCCAAGAGCTCTCCACAGACACGTCTTGTTGCAGCAGCTACAGGCTCCGCCCCCCTAGAGTTAGTTTTTTTATTTTGGGATGTTGGTTGGGTGGTGGGTTTTACTGTTGAGGGGTACTTTGTATTTTTTACAGGTAAAAGAGCTGATTTATTTAGGGCAATGCCCTACAAAAGGCCCTTTTAAGGGCTATTGGTAGTTTATTGTAGGCTAGGGGGTGTTTTTATTTTGGGGGCTTTTTTATTTTTATAGGGCTATTAGATTAGGTGTAATTGTTTTTATTTTTGATAATTTCATTTATTTTTTTAGTAATCTTAGTATTTTTTATTTTTCGTGATTTTAGTGTTTATTATTTTTGGTAAACTTGGATTTTTTTAAAAAAAAATTTGTAGGATTTGGTTTTTTAAGTTGTTATTTAGATTTTTACATTTTTTTCGTAGTGTTAGGTTTTTTTAAATTTGTAATTTAGATATTTTAATTGGTATTTTTTTTATTTTATTAGAATAGTAATGTTAAATTTATAGTTTAATGTTAGGTTATTTTTTTTATTTTTTTTTATTTTTTATTTTATAGGTAAGTTTTTATTTATTTAAAGATAGTTATATTGTAATTTTAATTTAAAGTTAGGTGGGTGTTAGGTTTAGGGGTTAATAGTTTAGTGTTTTGCGATGTGTGGGGCCGTCGGTTTAGGGGTTAATAGGTTTATCGAGTGGCGGCAATGTCGGGGAGCGGCTGAATAGGGGTTAATAGCTTTTATTAGTGGCGGCGATGTCGGGGGCGGCAGATTAGGGGTGTATAACTTTATTATAGTGGCGGCGATGTCGGGGGCGACGGAATAGGGGTTAATAACTTTATTATAGTGTCGGCGATGTCAGGAGTGGCAGCATAGGGGTTAATAACTTTTATTAATGTCAGCGATGTCAGGGCGGTAGATTAGGGGTTAATAACTTTTATTAGTGGCAGCGATGTCGGGGACTGCAGATTAGGGGTTAATAACTTTATTATAGTGTCGGCGATGTCAGGAGTGGCGGAATAGGGTTTAATAACTTTTATTAGTGTCAGCGATGTTGGGGGTTGCAGATTAGGTGTTAATAACTTTTATTAATGGCGGCGATGTCGGGGGCGGCAGATTAGGGGTTAATAACTTTATTATAGTGTCGGCGATGTCGGGTGGCATATTAGGGGTTAATAACTTTAATAAGTGTCGGCGATGTCGGGGACAGCAGATTAGGTGTTAATAACTTTTATTAGTGGCGGCGATGTCGGGGGTGGCAGATTAGGGGTTAATAACTTTATTATAGTGGCGGGGATGTTGGGGGCAGCAGATTAGGGGTGTTTAGACTTGGGGTTTATGTTAGGGTGTTAGGGTTAAACGTAACTTTCTTTTCCCCATAGACATCAATGGGGTTGCGTTATGGCGTTTGCCATTCCGCACATCAGGTGTTATTTTTTTTTCTAACACTGTCTCCCCATTGATGTCTATGGGGAAAATGTGCACAAGCACGTTAAAGCAGCCCTTGGCTTTTGTGCAGTATGGAGCTTAACACTACCATATCGCACGCACAAGGAGGCTTTTCAGAAAATCGTAATGGCAGCACTATGAAGGGTGAAATAACACAACTTTTGTTGCGTCCGTTTCCCACCCTGTTTGGCGCAAAACTCGTAGGTGGAAGCTAGGTAGGCGGATAGAAGCTCAGGAGAATGCATTGTCAATAGCATTCTAAGGCAGCAGTGTTTGTATCTATGTATAAACAATGTTGCAAATGCTGCTGACAGGTGGCTGGAGAGACTCCTCTGCTCACCTAGTATTACTCTTTAATAAAGAATACCAAGAGAACTAAGCAAAATTGATAACAAAGTAAATTGGAAGTTGTTTAAATTGTCACCCTCTAGCCAGTTCATTTAAATTTGATTTTGACTTTACAGTCCCTTTATTTCTTCTTTGAAGTTCAGATATATCATTTTTCTAAAAGTAATTTGAATTTTTTTGATGGCATAGTTTGGAAAGCCAGGATAAGATTAACTATTTATGAATCATTCCTCATACATGTGTTTTACCTTCCCTGTATAGAACAGGTCCTCTCTCTTTATGGTCCCATCTTGAATCTTTGCCTGTATAGCGCAGCCAACTTCTCTCTCATTGCCATAGAAAAGAGCACAGTCAATATGGCGATAACCAATTTCTATTGCTATCTTTGTTGCCTCCTCTGAAAGGCTCTTGGGAACCTAAAAGCAATGAAAAATTATTAGGTTAAAATGCCAATTTATCATCATATGTATGGAGCTAAATTTATGGTTACAAATGTAAAGGGGAATTTCAAATGTACAGCCTATGTTTAAAGTGTAGCCTTTGATTTACACTGGGGTTCAGTTGCTGCGGGAGCTGGTGCAAAACAAAACAAAATACCTGTGTAAAAAGAACCTACTTATAAAATGTAGGTCAAGTGTAGGTCAATTAGCATAATATAATACAGGTATTATCTTATTTAACCCCTTAATGACAATGATGTCATTGCCTGTCACAAGGGTCTTCTAGGGCTAGGGATGCCATAAGAGCACAGCAAAACCACACTATTTCTGCATGCTCACTGTGAGTGGATATGTGTGTGCACGTGTCTGTGTATATGTGTGGGTAAGTGTATCGGTGAGGGGGTATGTATGTGTGTATGTATGTGTGAGTGTGTATGTGTGTGGGTGTGTATGTGTGTATGTATGTGTGAGTGTGTATGTGTGTGGTTGTGTATGCGTGAGTGTGTATGTGTGTGAGTGCTTATGCGTGTAAGACGTGTGAGTGTGTATGCGGCGTGTGAGGGTTTATGCGTGTGAGTGTGTATGTGTGTAAGTGCTTATGCGTGTGTGTATGCGTGTGAGTGCTTATGCGTGTGAGTGTGTATGCGTGTGAGTGTGTATGTGTGTGAGTGCTTATGCGTGTAAGTGCTTATGCGTGAGTGTGTATGCATGTGAGTGTGAATGCGTGGGTGTGTATTTGTGAGTGTGTATGTGTGTGAATGTGTGAGTGTGTATGCATGTGTGTATGGGTGAGTGAGTGAGTCAAGATATTGGTCTGTATAATCTTTAAAACAGTGACAATCGTCAATGGTTTCTTGTAGCATGGTTATATATAAGTGGGTGGAACGGAAGACTGCACACATAGATTTTAAGTTCCCTTCGGAATAGGGCCCTCAATTCCTCCTGTATTTTTTTCCGTCTTGCCTCTGACAAGTATTGTTTCATTGTTTAACTTATATGAATTGTCCCCAAGATGGTCAGTCTCCCTTTATTTATAAATACAAATACAAAGTTTGGTTTAGCACACCTTACAAAAAGTTTAACCCTTTCCCGCCGTTATGACGTTCCATGCCGTCCTAACTGCAGTGGGCTTTAGCGTGGCTAGGACGACATGGAACATCCTACCCGTTTGTACTAAAGTCATAGCGGCTTGGTAAATGGGATCGCGGGCTGGAGGGCGTGTCTAGCATCATAGGTGCTCCCACCTGACCCAATCCCATCACTGAAATCACATGATCGCGTGATTTTAATTTGTTTAGATCGGAACTTAGTTCCGATGTAGACAAAGCAGTCCAAAAATGAAAGGGTTAAACACCTCTTTGGGAGTGCTGCCAATGAGATCAAATAGTTACACAAAACAGAAGGTATTGCCGCACATCCATTTGCAGATAATCAACACATTTTTAAATAATGCAAAAAATTTGCCTTCAAAAAACACCTATGCTTTTATATTAAAATTGTATTTATAAATAAAAGGGAGATTGAACATCTTCCATTGGTTAAAACACCCACCCAAGCTCAGGTGTATTTATGACAGTGTAATGGAGTTGTATATATAGAGCCAGTGAGTCTCATTCTATTATAAAGAGAAAAATTTGAAACGATTCAGCCCATAAAGGCAAAGTACTACAGTGTTAGGACCAGTCTATAGTGGGACAGCTTGTAAGTTGGTGAATGGCTAAGCAGAATATAGCCATATTGTGTGAGTAAGATCCCAATTTTAATATATAGTAAAAGCATAGATGTTTTTTGCAGGCAATTTTTTTTGCAGAATTTAAAAACGGGTTGTTATTTGCAAATGGATGTGTGCCAATACCTTCTGTTTTGTGTAATTATTTAGTCACATTGGCAGCACTTCAAAGATGTGTTTAAACATTTTGTAAGGTGCGCTAAACCAAACTTTGTATTTGTTTTTATTAATAATAATATACACACACTAATCACACAATACACACATGTACACGCCTGCAGCCATTCCCTGTATTATCATTATTATTATTGTTTATTTATGAAGCACCAACACTCCATCGTTATGCAGGACTGTAACATTACATATACAGCTATGGACAGAGAAATACTGTATAAAATACAATATTAAGGTAGCGCCACAAATGAGAAATCATAAAAAGTATAAATATGCAATATGAACACAATAAAACAAATAGGCTAATACTAGAAAGAAGTAAGACAGTGTCACCTATATGTTAAAATGACGATAACAATGAAATATTTTCAATGAACCACATAGGTAAAGTCCCCTTATAAAGGAAAAAGTTTTTTCAGTATTGAAAAAGAGAAATATATTGTTAACTTCCCTTTTAGAGAGTTCCTGTATATATATATGTGTTCGCCGTGCAGCTCCCTTCCAGTCACTGGTGTGATCTCCGTGGGATAAAGGTTTGTGTGATGAAATCTGTAGAAACAGAAAGGGGATGGAGCGCAGCCAAGGGGAAACACACTGATCTAAGTGCAGATTTAAAACAGTTATTCCACTTTATTCATACAATAAAAACATCAAGATGTACACTTACAAGCTTCATCCTCAAACATATGAGGTATGTAATGGCACTTTGTTTTGAAATCCAAATCTTGGCAAAAAACGATTCAAAACTGTATATGCTGAGTGATCCAAAAACTGCTTGTGCCTGCTGAGATTGACACACTGGCCCACTATGAGTGTTAGACTGTCCAGGGTATATGTGTCCCTTTATAGCGTGCTAATCGCACTAGTAGCGTAATCTCCAAAGTCACAGTTAGTGTTATTATCGAAAAATGGGCCGTGAGTAACTCAAGGACACAGTGATCCAGCAATAGGAGGAGGTAAATACCGTGGCAGCGGGAATCCTGAAATGAAAGCCGGCTCTAAGATCCACCGCTGCACACAGCTCACCAGTTCCTCCGTCAATGAGATGGGCGTGGCCTTACGCGTTTCGCTGGGCTCCTCCCAGCTTCGTCAGAGGCAATGCCCATCTTGCATCCTGACGTGACTTATGTAGGGGGTGCTCTAGACCATATTGACCAATAGTGATTAGAGGTGAGAGACACACCTTCCATACACAGAGCCATAGTAGCAGATCCTAAAAGCGATAGTTAACTAAAACAGGACCGTGTAATACAAAAAATGCAGCTTCTACATAAACATGCAAATACAGATTTTAAAATGTCTATAAGCATATCATACAATCTATATGGCACTAAATATAATATACATAAAAACCTGAAATATGCATCTAGAACTCTATTTAAAAAATAGCCTATATATTAGTGAGACAGAAAGATAAAAACATTTCAGTTATTTGATCTATAAATAAATCTGTATTTAAAAACCTAAATATTATGGACAACCTACCACTCTAGTAGTATGATAGAAAAACTCAATACACCATATAGTGAATATGAGCACTCCTATATTAAGTATCCAAAAAAGCAGCTAAGTCTATATCGCGGTTCAGACCACATGGACCCATAGACCCCAGTCTATGGATCCAATATGTCTCCCGCTTCCTCAGTTCAAGGAGGCGATCCTCTCCTCTCACTCTGTTTTTAATGTGTTCAATGGCAACTACAGTGAGCCCTGAGCTATCCCTATTATGACACTCCAAAAAATGTGCTGATAGCCCATGACTATCTAATCCGTTTTCTATATTCCTGAGGTGCTCCACGAACCTCATTTTTATTTGGCGTTTCGTACGACCTACGTATATTTTATCGCAGGAACACCTCAGGAGATATACCATGTAACTGGTCTTACATGTCATCAGGGTTTTGATTTTATACTCATTATCACTCCTTGAAACACCAAAGGTCTTATTTTGCGGATCTAGGTGAGTACAGCATTTACAGCTCTTTCTACCGCATTTATAAAAACCATATGTGTGTCTCTGTAGCCAAGTGTCCGTACCAGCAGGTCTCAACATACTTGGACTGATCTTATTCTTAATGTTAATATTTCTCTTAAACACTACCTGTCCATTCTCGTTGATAGAATCCCTTAGAAGTGGGTCCTGCATAAGAATGGGCCAATGCTTTCTCATTGCTTTTTCAATTTCCCTAGAAGCCCTATTGTACCTGGTTACTAGTTGTATTTTCCTTTTCTCCCCTCCCTTTTCTTTCTTATTCCCTGATATATGTAGCTGTTTTATTTTGTTACTTCCCACTTTCCCTTTAATTAAGGTGTTCCTGTCCATCTTGCCTACTCTTTCTTGAGTGTCCAATAGCATTGCTCCAGGGTAGCCTTTAGCCATAAATCTATTTCTAATTATTTCAGCTTCCCGTAGGAAGTCTGTATCCTTGGCACAGTTTCGCCTAGCCCTCTGAAACTGTCCGTAAGGGATGTTTCTTTTCCATTTATCGTGGTGCCCGCTATGGGCGTGTAAATACCCGTTGGTATCCGTGGGCTTTCTATATAGGCTGGTATATATGCCTGATCCCTCTTTTATTAGTTCTAGATCTAGAAACGTGATCTTTTCTAAACTAAACTCTATGGTGAATTTTAGATTCATTACATTCTTATTTACATATTCCAAGAACAATTTCATTTCTTCAACTGAACCCTGCCACACTATCAGAATATCATCTATATAGCGATGCCATCTGATAATGTGGTGTTCATATGGATTTTCCTTGTTATATACGAACAGGTCCTCCCACCACCCCATATAGAGGTTCGCAAAATTGGGGGCAAATTTTGTCCCCATTGCGGTTCCTCTTGTTTGTAGGAGGTACCTGTTCTCAAACACGAAATAGTTCCTGGTCAGAATAAAATTCATTGCTGACTCCAAAAAACTGCTCTGTGTTGAATTTATATAGCCACTTTTCTCCAAGAAGTATTTAACTGCTGTTATACCTAGGGAGTGTGGAATGGATGTGTACAATAGGGTTTAGAAATTGAAAGCCATGGCCCAGATGAGATTAATGAGGGAGACGTTCTTGGTATTTTACAAGTATTAGAAAATGAAGCAAAAATCATACCCATGAATCATAGTTTATTGAAGAAAAGATCTTCGTTCTATCCAACGCAATCTAAAGGCTATTGTATACCAATTTTTGAATCACTAATGGATAAAGAGATTAGAGAAATCTGTAACAATAAGAATATTAAAAACAAACGAATGCAATATAGAAAGGGAAACCTATCTAAATTGGAACAATATGCTCTTAAAAATCTAAGTGAAGACACAAGTATCGTCATCCGCAGTGCCGATAAAGGCGGCGGCATTGTGATACAGAATAGACAGGAGTATATTAAGGAAGCAGTTCGCCTTCTATCAGATACAGACACCTACTGCACTCTAAATGAAAATCCAACTAAAGTATTTTTGAATGAATACGAGAATCTCATTAGAGATGGTAGAAAGAAAGGAGTTTTAAATAAAACCGAATTTGACTACCTGGTGGTGGAGAACCCTGTCCTTCCGATATTTTATCATTTACCCAAAATTCATAAGGGCCTTACCGATCCTCCAGGCAGGCCAATTGTATCGGGGATAGGGGGACTCACCACCAGGTTGTCTGAGTATGTAGATGTTATACTAAAACCCATGGTACCTTGTTTAAGGTCCTATGTGAGGGATACACCTCACTTGTTGGAGTTCGTTGAGGGTTTGGAGTGGAAGGAGGACTACATATGGGTAACTATGGATGTGTGCGCATTGTACACATCCATTCCACACTCCCTAGGTATAACAGAAGTTAAATACTTCTTGGAGAAAAGTGGCTATATAAATTCAACACAGAGCAGTTTTTTGGAGTCAGCAATGAATTTTATTCTGACCAGGAACTATTTCGTGTTTGAGAACAGGTACCTCCTACAAACAAGAGGAACCGCAATGGGGACAAAATTTGCCCCCAATTTTGCGAACCTCTATATGGGGTGGTGGGAGGACCTGTTCGTATATAACAAGGAAAATCCATATGAACACCACATTATCAGATGGCATCGCTATATAGATGATATTCTGATAGTGTGGCAGGGTGCAGTTGAAGAAATGAAATTGTTCTTGGAATATGTAAATAAGAATGTAATGAATCTAAAATTCACCATAGAGTTTAGTTTGGAAAAGATCACGTTTCTAGATCTAGAACTAATAAAAGAGGGATCAGGCATATATACCAGCCTATATAGAAAGCCCACGGATACCAACGGGTATTTACACGCCCATAGCGGGCACCACGATAAATGGAAAAGAAACATCCCTTACGGACAGTTTCAGAGGGCTAGGCGAAACTGTGCCAAGGATACAGACTTCCTACGGGAAGCTGAAATAATTAGAAATAGATTTATGGCTAAAGGCTACCCTGGAGCAATGCTATTGGACACTCAAGAAAGAGTAGGCAAGATGGACAGGAACACCTTAATTAAAGGGAAAGTGGGAAGTAACAAAATAAAACAGCTACATATATCAGGGAATAAGAAATAAAAGGGAGGGGAGAAAAGGAAAATACAACTAGTAACCAGGTACAATAGGGTTTCTAGGGAAATTGAAAAAGCAATGAGAAAGCATTGGCCCATTCTTATGCAGGACCCACTTCTAAGGGATTCTATCAACGAGAATGGACAGGTAGTGTTTAAGAGAAATATTAACATTAAGAATAAGATCAGTCCAAGTATGTTGAGACCTGCTGGTACGGACACTTGGCTACAGAGACACACATTTTTATAAATGCGGTAGAAAGAGCTGTAAATGCTGTACTCACCTAGAGCCGCAAAATAAGACCTTTGGTGTTTCAAGGAGTGATAATGAGTATAAAATCAAAACCCTGATGACATGTAAGACCAGTTACGTGGTATATCTCCTGAGGTGTTCCTGCGATAAAATATACGTAGGTCGTACGAAACGCCAAATAAAAACGAGGTTCGGGGAGCACCTCAGGAATATAGAAAACGGATTAGATAGTCATGGGCTATCAGCATATTTTTTGGAGTGTCATAATAGGGATAGCTCAGGGCTCACTGTAGTTGCCATTGAACACATTAAAAACAGAGTGAGAGGAGGGGATCGCCTCCTTGAACTGAGGAAGCGGGAGACATATTGGATCCATAGACTGGGGTCTATGGGTCCATGTGGTCTGAACCGCGATATAGACTTAGCTGCTTTTTTGGATACTTAATATAGGAGTGCTCATATTCACTATATGGTGTATTGAGTTTTTCTATCATACTGCTAGAGTGGTAGGTTGTCCATAATATTTAGGTTTTTAAATACAGATTTATTTATAAATCAAATAACTGAAATGTTTTTATCTTTCTGTCTCACTAATATATAGGCTATTTTTTAAATAGAGTTCTAGATGCATATTTCAGGTTTTTATGTATATTATATTTAGTGCCATATAGATTGTATGATATGCTTATAGACATTTTAAAATCTGTATTTGCATGTTTATGTAGAAGCTGCATTTTTTGTATTACACGGTCCTGTTTTAGTTAACTATCGCTTTTAGGATCTGCTACTATGGCTCTGTGTATGGAAGGTGTGTCTCTCACCTCTAATCACTATTGGTCAATATGGTCTAGAGCACCCCCTACATAAGTCACGTCAGGATGCAAGATGGGCATTGCCTCTGACGAAGCTGGGAGGAGCCCAGCGAAACGCGTAAAGCCACGCCCATCTCATTGACGGAGGAACTGGTGAGCTGTGTGCAGCAGTGGATCTTAGAGCCGGCTTTCATTTCAGGATTCCCGTTGCCACGGTATTTACCTCCTCCTATTGCTGGATCACTGTGTCCTTGAGTTACTCACGGCCCATTTTTTGATAATAACACTAACTGTGACTTTGGAGATTACGCTACTAGTGCGATTAGCACGCTATAAAGGGACACATATACCCTGGACAGTCTAACACTCATAGTGGGCCAGTGTGTCAATCTCAGCAGGCACAAGCAGTTTTTGGATCACTCAGCATATACAGTTTTGAATCGTTTTTTCCCAAGATTTGGATTTCAAAACAAAGTGCCATTACATACCTCATATGTTTGAGGATGAAGCTTGTAAGTGTACATCTTGATGTTTTTATTGTATGAATAAAGTGGAATAACTGTTTTAAATCTGCACTTAGATCAGTGTGTTTCCCCTTGGCTGCGCTCCATCCCATTTCTGTTTCTACAGATTTCATCATATACAGCTATGGAGTACAATAATCTGAAGATAATAAACCGTAAGGGTAGAGGGCCCTTCCCTTGAGTCACTGTAAGCTGTAGACCTTCTTTACAAACAATTGACAGGGCAGGTGTATGTGTGAGCTTACATGT